>NC_061514.1:116400979-116421425 GCF_022539505.1 Lolium rigidum | reverse complement strand
CAATGTAACACCCTAATGGCAGCACGGATGCACACAACCACAAAAAAAACTAAGAAACAAAAAAGTCTCGCTACGGTATTCAACCCTTGACATCAATAATACAACCACCACCAAGACAACACCTGAACTCCAGACTCTTCAAAATCGACGCCTTCAAGAAGGGAACAGAGCACAAGCACCGTCGTCGCCCGATCAAAGATCTCCGGTTTTCACCCTGGAGATAGTCCCCGCTCTCAAAACAACGCCTTCAACAAGGTCATTGCCAGACACAACCAATTTAGACCAGATCTTGAATTTTTACCCTGAAAGGTAGGACTCTGAACTTCACCTGTGCTACCGTCCCCGCTTCCATACTGTTGCTGCGAAACTCAGAACACCAAGCAAGTTTCTCAGATGCGCAGAGACTCGAAACTCCATTGGTAGTCCTCCAATCCAACCTTCATGATATTCTCTGCCTCTTTGTCTTCACCACTGATCAAAACATCACTTGATGGTAACAAAGAGTAGAGCTTCGCTTCGCTCCGCTCCCTCCAGACCCAAATAGTCGGAACAAAAACATGGGTGCGCACGACCGAATACCACCCGATCCAGCGGACTCTAGGCATCAATGCACTGTTACATCCACCGGCGGAGCCTAACGGAACACACCACTCCGGCTAGATGAAGACGGACTAGCCACATGGAGGTCTCCATCTTCGCCCTAGGACCACCACCTTTATTCTCCGAAGCAGATGAGCATGCCCCCACGCCGCCATCCTTTGGCCAACGACGACGAAGGAGGACTCGGTGGACGGCGGCCGCCGCTACCATGCCATCCTCGCCCGCAAGATCGCCGCCCCCTCCTCGCGCCGCCGATGAAGCCGACGATGGATCTAGGCGGACAGTAGATCCAACAGCCGCCGCCACCATCCATTGCCGGCGAGGCCGTAGAGGGAGAATCCGCCGCCGCTCATCCAGGGTCTCCGCCCCTGAACGTCTTGCGCGTCGAATCCAACAGCCGTCGCCCGAGCTGCCACCGCGGGTCACCGCCACCACCAACCCCCCACCGGCCACATTTGGCATTGGGCTCACCAGCGCTGTGACCGGCGCCGACGGCAGCGGCAGAGGGGGAGAGACCACGGGAGGGGTACTGGCGGCGCTAGGGTTAGGGCCCCTGGCGTCGCCCTGGGGAGTGACGCGAGAGGCGTCCGCTAGGGAGCGACGCACAACGTGTGGATAAATAAATATACGATAACTATTCCCCCATTCTCTAATATACGATAGATTTATCTATTTTCGTATGTGTCTAGTCTTTTTCTAATGTATAGATTCACTCATATTGTGTATATTTAGTTCATTTGAAAATATCCAAAACATCTTATATTTGTGAAGAATAGAGTGAGTAGTATAGAACGGAGTCCTATTGATAGATCTCTTGTCGCTTAGTGCCGCTAACAATCCGATCGACTCAGTCTACGTACGTACCGCAGCCACGGCTTGGTAGAAGCGCGCTACGTGGTCAATGGGCAATACGCAACTTGCTCGCGTCGTCGTGTAGGATTCAGATCTCGTCACAAGTCATTGAGTAGTGGTCCAGCTATGCGTAGCTATCGGAAACTAAACGGAGAAATTTTGATCAGAACGCGTTCAGAGCATCTCCAGTCGCATCCCCAAACCATCCCCAAAGGGATTTGGGGCGCGCCGGACAAAAAAAAGCGTTCCAGCCGCGTCCCCCAAAGCCCTTTTTTGTCCGGCGCGCCCCTGTACGGTGTCCGGCGCCCCGAGCCCGTCCCCGTCCCACAGGGGACGCCCCGGGCACGCCGGACACAACGAAATGAGAGGCGAGGAGCGCGGGGCCGACGCGCGTCGGCGGCACGGTTAATCTTAACCTAACCGTCGCCTACCTCGCGACGGAAGTTATTCGCGCGCAGCGGCATCTTTGCCTTAATGGCGACGGAGGGCGAGGCGAGACGTCTCGTCGGTGCTGCGCAGCCTCCACGCGTCGCCGGCGTTCGCACGCCACCGCCCGTTCCCGCGCAATCTTCCCGCCTCTTCTCGTCTGTTCCCGCGCTTTCTTCCCGACGCCGGCGTCTATAAAAGGTCTCCCGGCTCATCAATGGTAGCCACCACACCCCGCCGGCAACAAACACAGCCCTCGTCGCTCCACAGCCGTCTCCTCCATCACCGGTGGCAATGGCGAACCGCCCGGCGATGGCCACCTCCCTCCACCGCCGTCTCCTCCATTGACGAGCCGGCAGCGGCGTGCGGCACTCGAGGAGGCACTCGAGGAGGAGGCCCGCCGGCGGCGTGAGGCGCGGCGAGCGGCGGATCTAGCGGCGTTCTCCGCCTCGCCTCCGCAGGCTGAGGAGGCCGCGGCGGCGGCAGCGTGGCGAGAGCAGCGGTGCGACACCGTTGCGGCGTTCGACGCCTCGGCGGGACAAGAGGCGCGACGGCGCCGGTACCGGGAGGAGATGGAGCGGCGATGGGCTGACGAGCGCCGGCGCCGGCGCGATGAGCGGCGGCGCTGTTCCGTGAACGGCGTGACTCGATCGGCGCCGGCGGCGTGAGTCGATCGAGCTCCAGGCAGCGAGCGACGGCGGAGGACGTCGGCCGGCGCGGGAGTCGGCGCTTACGGCGCTATGGGGGAAGCGGGCGGAGCGGTTAGCGGCGGCCGACGCGTTTGCGGCGGCGATGATGGAGCGCCAACGAGATGTGGAGGAGGAGGCACCAATGGAGGAGGAGGCCGAGGCGGAGGAGACCGAGGTGGAGGACGACGACGACGGCGACGAGTTCGACCGGTCCGACGACGACGCCCCGCACCCGGACGAGACGGCCGATCAGCAACGCGCCCTCGTCGAGTCGCTTCGAGTCGGAGAAGAAGCTCCAGGACGACGCCCGTGCCCGCGAAGAGGCGCGGATTCGTCGCGCCGTCGAGCTCTCCCTCCGGGCGGCCCGCGAGGGAGGGCGGAGGAGGACTATCGGCGGGAGCGGCACCATCTGGCCACCGCCGAACGCAAGGAGAGGAGGCGCGCGCAGGAGGAGCTGCGGCGTAGGGGAGGCGACGACGGGGCGGGGCCGTCGAACGCGCCGCCGGGCGGTCAGTAGTCTAGGTTTAGATGAAATCTAGCCGTTTTCATTCAAACTTTGTAATATATAATCAAAATTGAATGAAAACCTTTATTTTCGTGCACAAATATTCATTTGGGGGCGGCGTTTGGGGACGCGGCTGGGGAACGACGTCCCCCAAACGCGGCACGAACAAAACACGTCCCCCAAACGCTCGATCCGGCGCGGTTTGGGGGATGGTTTGGGGGACGCGACTGGAGATGCTCTCAACTTGCCACTTGTTAGTTTACAAACCGGGAGCGAGCTTTATCTGCAGATGCAGCTGCTCCGAATCTTCTTGCAACTACAACTCCACTAGGGGCTGGTACGAGTACTATCTTGGATCGCTCCTACTAGCGGCACCAATCAGTCAGTGCTCTGCATCTCTCCCACGGCCCCGCCCTCTGCAGCCTGTATAAAAGGAGTCTTGGCCCTCTGCCAATCTACTCCACAAGATCACAAGCTAGAAGACACTGACACAGCTTCTGCTTGGATTGCATCTGCAGATCGATCATAGCCTACTCTACTACTCAACCTATTCTTTGTTCCAACACACAAAGACAGCAGCCAGCACGCGATGAAGGTAAGCAACCAATTCAGTTCCTGCGCCCAGTTTTAGCTTACATGTCATCCAGCAAGTTGTTTAGCACCTTAATTTCGAAGAGCGTATTACTCTGGAAGTCTGGAGCTGAACTGCTGAAGCATAGGACTGATCGATCGATCGCTTTTCTCCTTCTTGTCGTTGCAGCAAAAGATTGTCATCAGGGTGAGCATGTCGTGCGACAAGAGCCGGTCCAAAGCCATGTCGATGGCGGCGAGAACAGCCGGGGTGACCTCGATGGGGATCACCGGCGACGCGAGAGACCAGCTGGAGGTGGTTGGCGACGGCGTCGACCCCGTGTGCCTCGTTAGCTGCCTCCGCAAGAAGCTCGGCGTCGCCCACATCGTGAAGGTGGAGGAGGTGAAGGACCCGAAGCCGGAGGAGAAGAAGAAGGAGGATCCCAAGCCGCCGGTGCCCGTAGTGTGCCCGCCGCCGCCCTGCTACCCCGGTCCCGGCTATTACCACCACCCGTACCCGTCGCAGATGGTGGTCTGCGATGAGCCCAGCAGCTGCGCCATCATGTGATTGCCAGCGACCGACTTCTTGCTAGTACATTATTTGGCAGCAACCTATAGATATGTTCATGTTTTGTTGGTTGATTACAGTAAATAAAAACGGAGAAATGGATATATCGACGGGTTCACTCTTTGTTTCAAGTTAGAAATCGAGTCAAACGCCAACGTAGATCTCCGTTCTCAGTCGCTTGCTTCTTCGTGGAGTTCCTACACGCTATCGCCATGTGGTGTATATGGTGACTGATGGACGAGAAGTCAAACAGCTTGCATGCCACGATTGATACGTCACGGCAAGAAAAAGTAGGACGTCACACCATGACGCCATATGGGCACCACATCGCGGCATAGATCAAATGATTGTCTCAGGATTGGGGTCGATCCATCACGTGCATTTCCATTTCCATAAAATGCTCCATCCTTCATGTGTCCACGGTCCGTAAAACTGGAGATGAAAGTGATCTACTCCTTCCGACCCACAATACTTGTCACTAAAACAAGAGAATAAACAGACTAGAATATGCGATTAAGCAACAAGTACTATGAAGCAGAGGGAGTATAATAAACACATGCTTCTTCTAGAGTTACATGTTGGGAAATATCAAAATTTCAACCAAAATGGCATATAGCTGCATGATTGGCTATCAAACAGTTCCACCAATTTTATCATGGATATTGAAGAGGTCATGCTAGCCCAACAATAGAATTTTCTTTTGCCTTCTGATAAATGACAGACTCAACACTGGAAATTTGCTAAAACATGAAGAAAAAAATCAGCTTCGAAGTTACAATTGCGCAACAGTGCAGTGTAACATAGAAGCAGCCTTATTTCATCTTTTCTGGAGCTGTCCATTTGCTAGCAGCAGCTGGCATTATGTGTGTAGTGCTAGGAAATTTTGAGGACATAAGTGAAGCTATATGTACCCTTTTATATGGAAATTTTCATTTGTCAGGCTGTAGCATATGGATGACAAGGAATCACGAAACTTTAAAGCACATGATCCAAGTTTGAAAACTGGAAGGCTCTTTACTTATCTGAACTGGTTCTAGTTGCTCACTGAATGAAAATAAAATACTCAGTTTAGAGATTGGTTACAAATACAACTACATTTGTAATTTTTCATGTTTTTATTTATTATCCTGTAAATATTGTACTCCTCAGTTCCATATTGGTTGTTGGCTTGTTACTGATTTGGAATATCGTGGACAAAAACATGTTTCTTCTACAGTGGCGCATCAGTCCTATATTTTTGCTCGAGATTTTTCTTACGGTCAAAACATCTGAATAAACATATATCACCCTGGTATGGCTGTCCCTCCTACAGTCAAAACACCCGATCAAAAGCAGGACCATGGAAAATTTACTAGAAGATAAAGACATAAAGATACATGAATGAGCTATGCTAATTCATTGGGGTCACCGGAAGGTCAAGCAAGGAAAGGAGAAGAGACGTGCTGGGGGCTAAGGCTGCTCATAGTGGGAAGTAACATAATGTGGTGTCATACATAAGTTACTAGTTCATGTTACTACCTTCATAGTGGAAAATAACTTAGGCTGCTCATAGTGGAGAGTAACATGAGGTGGTGTCATGCATAAGTTACTAGTTCATGTTACTACCTTCATAGTGGAAAGTAACTTAGAGATGGTATCATGCAAAGCCTCATTTATTAGTTTGTAGACTTATTTTATCTTGGGGTGTGTGATGTTATGGTAACATAGCTAGTTACCACCTCCCTCTCTTTCTTCATTTATTGCTATGCCATGTCACCAAAATACCTTGAAGTGTGTGATGTTACTACTTAAGTTACTCCCACTATGAGAGCAAGTACAATAGAGTCCAGTCAGCTGACTATAAGACATTAAATAATATATTTTAGATGAGTTGGAGGAGAGAGAAGAGGAGAGAGAAGGGAGGTGGAGCTACTATGCGATAGCCAAGCTCTTGCACGTGCTCCTAGGCACATTGTGAGAGTGAAAGGTGGGCCATATATTAGTAAAGTACTACATTCTTATAGCCAACTATTGTATATGTTAGCTATATGATGACTACAAATGATATGACATCTTGTTATAGCCAACAGTTGGCTATATTATTGGAATTGCTCTGAGCAGTCTTAGAGATGATATCATGCAAAGTTTCATTTATTAGTTTGTAGACTCATTTTATCTTGAGGTGTGTGATGTTATGGTAACATAGCTAGTTACCACCTCTCTCTCTTTCTTCATTTATTCCTATGCCATGCCACCAAAACACATTGAAATGTGTGATGTTACTATCTAAGTTATTCCCACTATGAGCAGTCTAAGGAATCTGCAGCGATTTCACAGGAGATTTTTTTAAGATGATTTCATTGGAGTTGATTTCATTCTTCCGTTGAATGGTCTTACAGTGGCGTTGTTTTCTTCGTCTTACATACGTTGGTGGGGTCTACTCCGATCACGAGCAGACTGACCAAACAGCTAACCACAAGTTCCGTGACTGTTGGTATCAGATTGTCTCCATCTCCACAATGGGCCCTCCACAATTCCTAATCCTGAAGAAACAAAAAGAATAGCGACCTACTGCAGGGGACACGGGAAGCAGCTGATTAGTCTTTCATGATTCAGGGATTGTTCTTACGAGTAGATTGTTAGAATCTCTTAGGACATATACGGACCGGTACTTTAGTTCCGCATATGAATATTTTCTCCTACTATCCTGCCTCTGTTTCCTGCATGTTGTATTATTTTATCTTGTAGCAGCGTCGTCTAGTAACCAGACAGGCTGAAAGGCTTCAACGCAGGCAATATATATATTCAAGTTTTGTGACATGTGCCTTTTCGGACTCCTTTTTAGATTTCTTAGTGGCCAAATAACCATCGTATCTACGGAGAGATCCATCATGCATCAATCAGTAGGGATCAACGTCTACTTTTTAAAATCAGCAAAGGAGGAATTTGCTGTAGGACCTATCTATCTATCTATTATACACTAAAAGCAATATAACCTAGAATTAAATAACATTAATCATCCTTCTTGTCATGTTACAAGCAAAGGAATTACCTAAAAAGAGGCCTGGAAAGCAAAGCCGATTGTTTTCCTACACTTTAAGAAAAACTCAACTCATTGTAGCTTGTTATGGCATGACTCTTTTTCCTCATCCTATTATTTAACCTAGTATAGGAATTTGTGGATTGCAAAATTTTATATGTTTACTACATTGTCATACTCCCGGAATTAAAACCTCAATGTGGACGTATTTATGGAAATAACGGGGAATATTTGATGTGAAAGAACACATTGTGTATATGAATATACTAAAATTATACCCACGAATAGAATAGAGTGGAAAGCGAGGTTGTCCGTAGGATTGGCTTCTATGGTTTGTTAAAATCCTGCGAGTTTGACTTTGCATTAAAACTCGACGTACAACTCACACGTGTTTGTTTAAGACCTAATTGAGTGACAGTTGGGCTCAACAGATGGTTGTTAATGATGATGGTTTGTTGGTTTAATAAGTCGATGTGTCCAATCTGAAAACAGATGGAAATATCTAGAATTTAGAGACTACATAAAGGCCCTTACCCTCTAGTGTCAATATGCATTATGACCGGCACCATCGATAAGGCAGAAATAGAGGGTATACCGAATAGCTCCTAACCGTAATACCCTACATCTAGCTCATTATATCTTCTTCAACTATATATATTAACGTTGGATATTTAAAACATATATGAACAAGAATATATTTCGGGACATAACAAACGCGACCAACTCGCACAACATCGTGCACTGGAGAAACACAACGAACGAGTCTGTTGCATGCCGTCTATTGGTTAAGAAAAACACTTACCATCCCCCGGACGATGGGACGCTCGCGATCCTCCTGGCCTTTGGGACGTCGTTGGATCGTGTCCTCCGGATCGGGTCGGGTCAATGCCACGATGAGAGACCACAACCTCACCTACCTTATCCTCGTCTTCCCTGCACACCTTCTGACTTCCTCTCTCCTCCATGGTCATATCTCGCCGGTCCCCTCCTTCCCCGCCCTGGCCCGGAGCATCTTCCTCGTTGCGCCGCCGCTGGCCAGTGCGTTGTACCCACCACCACCCCCGCCTACAACGTGACTCACCCGTGTCGGCCTCCACCCCCACAAGCATGCCAACGTGGCCCCACGGGGAGATCTCATCGGCGGGGTCTCGCTCCAGCTGCCGGCCTGACTCCGCTCCATCCACCCTGCGACCTAGCATCGGTCGAGGTGCACCCTTCACCGTCGATGCTATCAGTAGTGGTCGAAGGTGCCACAAAAGTTTGTCTCCTCCATGATGTGATAATGACCACTATTTTACCGTGTGATGCTGCATACGAACACAGGTTATGCTACCGTAGGTCCACAACAGTGCTACTATAGGCCGATGATGGTGCTAGATTTGTTTGGTTGACGGTGTTGCTACTATCTGTGGTGGAGCTGCTGCAAACGGAATACGGCGATGCTACAAAAGGTGTTAGGGGATGCTACCAAGGGTACTTGGTGTTTCTACTAGCGGTTTGCGCCTTTTTAGGATTTTTTGCTGTGGCAAACGTGAATTTGCTACATTCCTTTTTTTTGCTACCGTCGTTCTGCAGTTTTGCTACAATATTACCAAATTATTGCTACAATGTCTCCGGCGAGAGTCAACGGTGATGTCACCGGGGAAATTTGAGTAGCACTTTTTTTTTTCTCCGGCCATGTCTTTGATGAGGTCAATTTTTGCTACAATATATAGTACAACTTTTTTTGCTACAAGATCGCCGAGAGGTATCTAGCTAGGTCCTTGTATCTCGGGGTTGAACTTTTTTGCTACAATTATGGTTGGTTTTGTTGCGTTCGTGCTTTTATGGAAGCAAACTGAGATTTTGGTGGAAATAGATTTTTGCTCCGTACGATTTTTTTTTTGCTGCATTGATATGGAAGCAAAAGCGGGATTGGGGAGGCTAAATGGGACACGTGTCACGCTCTGGTTAACCATTACAAAAAGAAGAGTATGGATCCTTTCCGTTAAAAAGGACAAATCTATCTCTTATCTGTTTTTCTAATACCGTATTAGACTGGGTCCCACGTAGCCATGTATTAGAAACTGAAAAACGCATCCAGTTGAATATTTTGACAGTGGCGTTGTTTTCTTCGTCGTACATACGTTGGTGGGGTCTACTCCGACAGCGAGCAGAACAACCAAACAGCAACCATAAGTTAAGTGACTGTTGGTATCAGATTGTCTCCATCTCCACAATTCCCAATCCTAAACAAACAAAAAGAATAGCGACCTACTGCAGGGGACACGGTAAGCAGCTGATTAGTCTTTCATGATTCAGGGATTGTTCTCACAGTAGATTATTAGAATCTCTTAGGACATATGGATTGGTACTTTAGTTCCGCGTATGAATATTTTCTCCTACTATCCTGCCTATCTTTCATGCATGTTCTATTATCTTATCTTGTAGCAGCGTCGTCTATTGACCAGGCAGGCTGAAAAGCTTCAACGTAGCAATACATATATTCAAGTTTTGTGACATGTGCCTTTTCAGACTCCTTTCTAGACTTTCCAGTGGCCAAATCACAATCGTATCTACCGAGAGATCCATCATGCGCCAATAAGGTGTTTAATGTCTACTTTTTTAACTAGCAAAGGAGGAATTAATTTGATGTAAGATTAATAATAACGTCCGTACGGAGCTAAAATTCGTAAGCTTTGTGGAGGAACGGATTTACACCAGCCCACTATGTTCATACTTGCAGCTTCTGAAATTAACAAAGATTTCATTATTTTTTAGGGAAAACCGCTGGAGACTATTCTACTGTATGAGCAAAAAACTTACGAGTTAATGTGCAAGAAAAAAAACCAAACTATAATGAATTGGTCTACCCGCAGAGATCTACGAGGAAAAGTGCTTACAGCACTAGCGTCCACGGATTTCATGGCATTACCATGAAGAGCATGGCCAATAGTGCATCTAAGAGCATCTCTAGCTGCATCCCCCAAAGCGTTCTCCAAAGCAATTTGGGGCGCGTCGGACCAAAAAATCGTTCCAGTCGCGTCCCCGAAACCCATTTTTGTCCGGCGCGGCCCTATACGGTGTCCGGCGCCCCGAGCCCGTCCCCGTCCCACAGGGGACGCTCCGGGCACGCCGGACACAACGAAAAGTGAGGCGAACCGACGCGGGCTCGACGCGTCAGCGGCTCGGAAGGCTAAAACCCCGTCGCCTATCTTTGGTCAAGAGACGTTAATGGCGTCCCTGTTTTTCCAGGCGACGCAGAGACGTGTCTCGTCGTGCATGGCCGCGTGGCCGTCCACGCCGACGTTATTGCGTGCAACCACCCCGCTTCTGCCGCTGTACATTAAGACGCCCTGCAGTTCGTCCCAATTTGTCACCCGCTCCCAAACCTTCTCGTCGCGGCCTCCCCCCTCGCATATCTTCTCCTCGCCGCTCCAAAAATGTCGACCTCGTCCTCCCGTAAGATCGCCGCGGCGAACGGCTTCGGCCGCGGCAGCCTAACCGTGGTGGAGGCGTGGGCGCTGTACCACGCCGGCTATACAGTCCCGCCGGACATGCGGCTGCCAAGCAGCGGCGGCTGGAAGATGGCCGTGACCGGCATTGGCGTCCCGCCGCCGCCGAAGCCGGGCACGGACCAATGGAGGGACGGCATCAGGGCCCGGCGAGCTCAACTCACCGCCGCCGAGCGGCAGGATCTGACGTGGGCAGCCAACAACAACGACGACTGGTGGAAGACGTACTTCAAGGCGAAGTACGACGTCGAGATGCACAGCACCCAGGGGCTCGTCGGCGGGCCACTGATACGTCTCCGACGTATCGATAATTTCTTATGTTCCATGCCACATTATTGATGATATCTACATGTTTTATACACATTATATGTCGTATTTATGCATTTTCCGGCACTAACCTATTAACGAGATGCCGAAGAGCCAGTTGCTGTTTTCTGCTGTTTTTGGTTTCAGAAATCCTACAAAGGAAATATTCTCGGAATTGGACGAAATCAACGCCCAGGGTCCTATTTTTGCACGAAGCTTCCAGAAGACCGAAGGGGAAAGGAAGTGGGGCCACGAGGCGCCGACACAACAGGGCGGCGCGGCCTGGGCCCTGGCCGCGCGGCCCTGGCGTGTGGGGCCCTCGTGTGGCCCCCCGCGTTGCCCTTCCGCCTACTTAAAGCCTTCGTCGCGAAACCCCCAGTACCGAGAGCCACGATACGGAAAACCTTATTGTGACGCCGCCGCTGCCAATCCCATCTCAGGGGATTCTGGAGATCACTGATACGTCTCCGACGTATCGATAATTTCTTATGTTCCATGCCACATTATTGATGATATCTACATGTTTTATGCACACTTTATGTCATATTCGTGCATTTTCTGGAACTAACCTATTAACAAGATGCCGAAGAGCCGATTCTGTCGTTTTCTGCTGTTTTTGGTTTCGAAATCCTAGTAACGGAATATTCTCGGAATTGGACGAAATCAACGCCCGGGGTCCTATTTTGCCACGAAGCTTCCGGAAGACCGAAGAGGAGTCGAAGTGGGGCCACGAGGCGCCGCCACACTAGGGCGGCGCGGCCCGAGGCCCTGGCCGCGCCGACCTATGGTGTGGGGCCCTCGTGTGGCCCCCGCGTTGCCCTTCCGCCTACTTAAAGCCTCCGTCGCGAAACCCCCGGTGCCGAGAGCCACGATACGGAAAACCTTACCGAGACGCCGCCGCCGCCAATCCCATCTCGGGGGATTCGGAGATCTCCTCCGGCACCCTGCCGGAGAGGGATTCATCTCCCGGAGGACTCTTCACCGCCATGGTCGCCTCCGGAGTGATGAGTGAGTAGTTCACCCCTGGACTATGGGTCCATAGCAGTAGCTAGATGGTTGTCTTCTCCTCATTGTGCTTCATTGTTGGATCTTGTGAGCTGCCTAACATGATCAAGATCATCTATCCGTAATGCTATATGTTGTGTTTGTCGGGATCCGATGGATAGAGAATACTATGTTATGTTAATTATCAAGTTATTACCTATGTGTTGTTTATGATCTTGCATGCTCTCCGTTATTAGTAGAGGCTCGGCCAAGTTTTTGCTCTTAACTCCAAGAGGGAGTATTTATGCTCGATAGTGGGTTCATGCCTCCATTGATATCCGGGACGAGTGACGAGAAAGTTCTAAGGTTGTGGATGTCTCTGTTGCCACTAGGGATAAAACATTGATGCTATGTCTAAGGATGTAGTTGTTGATTACATTACGCACCATACTTAATGCAATTGTCCGTTGTTTTGCAACTTAATGCTGGAAGGGGTTCGGATGATAACCTGAAGGTGGACTTTTTAGGCATAGATGCATGCTTGGATGGCGGTCTATGTACTTTGTCGTAATGCCCAATTAAATCTCACTATATTTATCATGACATGTATGTGCATTGTTATGCCCTCTCTATTTGTCAATTGCCCGACTGTAATTTGTTCACCCAACATGCTTTTATCTTATGGGAGAGACACCTCTAGTGAGCTGTGGACCCCGGTCCATTCTTTTATACTTGAAATACAAATCTGCTCGCAATACTTGTTCTTTACTTGTTTTCACGCAAACAATCATCTTCCACACAATACGGTTAATCCTTTGTTACAGCAAGCCGGTGAGATTGACAACCTCATCTGTTTCGTTGGGGCAAAGTACTTTGGTTGTGTTGTGCGAGGTTCCACGTTGGCGCCGGAATCTGCGGTGTTGCGCCGCACTACATCCCGCCGCCATCAACCTTCAACGTGCTTCTTGGCTCCTCCTGGTTCGATAAACCTTGGTTTCTTTCTGAGGGAAAACTTGCTCCTGTGCGCATCATACCTTCCTCTTGGGGTTCCCAACGAACGTGTGAGTTACACGCCATCAATCACCTCCGGCACCCTGCCGGAGAGGGGATTCATCTCCCGGAGGACTCTTCACCGCCATGGTCGCCTCCGGAGTGATGAGTGAGTAGTTGTAAGGGTATTTTACCCTTATCCATTATTTTGGTATCTATGACACCGTGCTAGAGTATTTGGACTAATACATGCCTACAAGATGACTTTCAGGTATTAGCCAAAGAGGTATGATGGTGTAGCAATGGAACAAAAAGGCAACGGGAGACCCCCCAATTCGACGAAAAATCAGCAAGAGTTTCAGAGCCTGGCCGGTCCCAGATCCGGTCGGACCGGCCCTGGCACCGGACAGCCCGGTCGCCGACCGGATCCTCAACCGGTGCCATCCGGGCAATGTCCAGTAAAGAAGGCGAGCACTCCGGTCTGCGTCCGGTCACCAGCCCGGTTTCGGACCGGCTGCTCCGGTCCATGGCCCGGTCTGACCGGGCACCAGACCGGGCGGCCCGGTCAGCAACCGGACTTTGCGCCTGTGACATCCGGGCGCCATCCAGTAAACTCAGAAGCCTGCCCGGTCAAGACCCGGTCCCGGCTCCGGTTGGAAACCGGCCGGCCCGGTACGTGGCCCGGTACGGCCGGGCTGTGGACCGGCCTGTCCGGCGCCAAATCCGGTCGACCGGGTTTCTCGACAAATCTGCTGATGTGGCAAGTGACCAACGGCCAGTTTTTGAAGAACACTATAAATACCCCTTCTTCTACCTTGGAAAGGTTAGGCAACATACTATAAACTGTTCTTGAGCTCTCTCTCTCTTACTCCATTGCTAGAAACACCAAAAGCCTCAGATCTCCCTCCTCCTCCACCCAAACTCAAATCCCTCCGGGGAATCACTAGAGGAGGACCCGATCTACCGTTCTACCAAGCCAAATCTCATTCCCCCTTGTATTCATTGAGAAGCTTGCTTCCTAGGGTTCCTTGGAAACCCTAGGTGGGCAAGAGGAGTCCGGAAGCATCCGGGCTGTGGATTTGCTCCGGGCAAGATTGTGAAGGTTTGGAGGCTACCTCAAAGTCTACCACAAGTGAGTGAGCTATTCCTTCGTGGGATAGGCTCCGGAGAATAGGGTGAGCCTTCGTGGCGCGGGGAATCCTTCGTGGGACCTCCACTCCTCCAAACGTGACGTACCTTGTTGCAAAGCAAGGGAACACGGGAATACATCCTCGTCTCCGCGTGCTATCGGTTATCTCTAACCGAACTCCTTACTTGTGATTTAACTGCTGTGAGAGCCTTCGTGCTTGAGTTAGTTGTATCCTCATATAGGTTGCTTCACCTAGTTTGCATTAGGCTCATCTTTATATTCCGCAAAGCCTAATATTGCAAAGAAAGAATTAAAATTTGTAGAAACCTATTCACCCCCCCTCTAGGTTTACCATCTCTATACTTTCAATTGGTATCGAGCCTGGACTCTTATTAAGGGCTTCACCGCCTTAAGAGTGAGATGGATAAACTCTTCGAGGGTCTAGATGACGACTCTAACCTTTCGGTTAAAGAGATGAAATCTAGATTCTTGGCATATGATGCCGAGAAGAAGAAAAAGGAGGATGAGCTACAAAACCAAATGACAGAAATGACTGCCATGCTTAAGAACCTAACTGCAGGTGGAACTCTTAGTGGGGCTTCGGCTTCTAAAGAATCCTTCCATGAGGTTGACCATAGCTATCCCAGAAACACTTCACCCATGCCTCATATAAACCATAGTGGGACCGTTCCCCATTACGATGGAACTCACTTTCCTCATTGGAAATCTGCTATGGAATCTCATATTCGCAGCTGCGGTGTGGAGCTATGGGAACTCATTGTTCATGGACATCGGGAGCCACAAGATCCTACTCGGTTGACCTCCACCGAGTTCTACAACCGTCAACTCAATGCTTCCGCACGTGACAAGATTAGAAGTGGCATCAACCGCAAGCTTCTAGATCAAGTTGATGACATTGTCTCCGCTAAAGAGTTGTGGGATCGGATCGTAGTACTCCAAGAGGGAACCGATTTGATCCAATCATCTCTCTATGAGACTCGCAAAGCAAGAGGCCTACCAGTTCATGATTCGAGATGGAGAATCCGTATTCGATGCCTATGCTAGGCTTGGTGCTCGAAAGTAAGGGTCAAGGGTCTTGGTGCTGAGAAGTACAATGACGGATTCGAGATGAACGAAGCCTTCATAAAATCCAAGGTCATTGCTATGATTGCCGTCAAACAAGAAGACACCAACCTTGGACTCAACTTGCAAATCATGACCAAGAGTGCCGATCTCAACTCCGATGATCTAGTCTCCTATGTGGCCGCCAATGAAAACATGGCCAAAGCCGGAGAAGAGGCTCAAGGCAATGAACCGTGTTGATGAAGCCTCACACAACCATGAAGCGTCACACAACCTTGCTCTCAAGGCTAGAGCTGACCATGGAGGAGAAGAAGAATATGAAATTGAAGAAGATGAGGAGATGACTTCAACTAGTGACATCGTCACTGACTTTGCCTTCTTTGCCAAGAAGTACAAGGGAAAGTTGCCTACGCTCCTCAATGACAAGAAGAAGAAGAGAACTTGCTACAATTGTGATGAAGATAGCCACTTTGCAAACGAGTGCCCTTATGAGAAAAGGGTAGATGATACGTCTCCAACGTATCGATAATTTCTTGTGTTCCATGCCACATTATTGATGTTATCTACATGTTATATGCACACTTTATGTCATATTCGTGCATTTTCTGGAACTAACCTATTAACAAGATGCCGAAGTGCCAGTTCCTGTTTTCTGTTGTTTTTGGTTTCAGAAATCCTAGTAACGAAATATTCTCGGAATCGGACGAAATCAACGCCAAAGTTCCTATTTTCATCGGAAGCATCCAGAACACACGAGAAGGACCAGAGGGGGGGCCCAGGGCCACCAAACCCTACCCCGGCGCGGCCAAGGGGGGGGCGCGCCCCCCTAGGGTGTGGACCCCCCTTCGACCTTCCTGCGCCGCCTCTCCGCCTATAAAAAGCCCCTGGATCAGAAAACCCGATACCAATTGACGAAACCCACAGAAACCTTCCAGAGCCGCCGCCATCGCGAAGCCAAGATCTGGGGGACAGGATCTCTGTTCCGGCACGCTGCCGGAGCGGGGAGAGTGCCCGGAAGGCTTCTCCATCGACACCGCTGCCATCTCCACCGCCATCTTCATCACCGCTGCTGCTCCCATGAGGAGGGAGTAGTTCTCCATCGAGGCTCGGGGCTGTACCGGTAGCTATGTGGTTAATCTCTCTCCATGTACTTCAATACAATGATCTCATGAGCTGCTTTACATGATTGAGATTCATCTGAGTTTTGTATCACTACTATCCATGTGCTACTCTAGTGATTTGTTATTAAAGTAGTTTATTCCCTCCTGCATGTGTGCAAAGGTGATAGTGCGTGCACCGTGTTAGTACTTGGTTTATGCTATGATCATGATCTCTTGTAGATTATGGAGTTAACTATTGCTATGATAATATTGATGTGATCTATTCCTCCTACATATGCATGAAGGTGACAGTGTGCATGCTATGCTAGTACTTGGTTTAGTAGCGTTGATCTATCTTACACTAAAGGTTACTTAAACATGAGCATTATTGTGGAGCTTGTTAACTCCGGCATTGAGGGTTCGTGTAATCCTACGCAATATGTTCATCATCCAACAAAAGTGTAGAGTATGCATTTATCTGTTCTGTTATGTGATCGATGTTGAGAGTGTCCACTAGTGAAAGTCTATTCCCTAGGCCTTGTTCCTAAATACTGCTGAGTTACTACTGCTTGTTTACTACTGCTGCAATACCACCACCATCAACTACGCGCCAAGCACTTTTCTGGCACCGTTGCTACTGCTCATACTTATTCATACCACCTGTATTTCACTATCTCTTCGCCGAACTAGTGCACCTATTAGGTGTGTTGGGGACACAAGAGACTTCTTGCTTTGTGGTTGCAGGGTTGCATGAGAGGGATATCTTTGACCTCTTCCTCCACGAGTTCGATAAACCTTGGGTATCCACTTAAGGGAAACTTGCTGCTGTTCTACAAACCTCTACTCTTGGAGGCCCAACACTGTCTACGAGAAAGGAGAGGGAACGTAGACATCAAGCACTTTTACAGGCGCCGTTGCCGGGGAGGAAAGGTAAAAGGCTCTCATACTACGGTCTCAGGTAAAGTATTTTTCTGGCGCCGTCGTGTGTGTGCTCGAAGCTATTTCCTTTAGATCCTGCAATTGCATCTTGTTGTTTCTTGTTTACACTAGTTTGGCATAATGTACAAGAGTGAGCTTCTTATTCTATTTCCTGATTTAAAACATGGATTGTTTGATGCGAAAATTAAAAAACCTATGAAATCTTCTTTGCATGTCTGGTAGTAATATTAGTATGAACGCTTTGAACACCATTGTTGACAATGATATAGAAAGTTCTAAGCTTGGGGAAGCTGGTTTGCATGATATTTTTAGTCCCCCAAGCATTGAGGAGAAAATTTTCTTTGATGATACTTTGCCTCCTATTTACGATGATTATAATGATAGTGGTCTTTTTGTGCCACCTACTATGGAGAGTAAATTTTGTTGTGATTATACTATGCCTCCTACACTTGATGAGAATAATAATGATAGCTACTTTGTTGAATTTGCTCCCACTACAACTAATAAATTTGACTATGCTTATGTGGAGAGTAATAATTTTATGCATGAGACTCATGATAAGAATGCTTTATGTGATAGTTATATTGTTGAGTTTGCTCATGTTGCTACTGAAAGTTATTATGAGAGAGGAAAATATGGTTGTAGAAATTTTCATGTTACTAAAATGCCTCTCTATGTGCTGAAATTTTCGAAGCTACACTTGTTTTATCTTCCTATGCTTGTTACTTTGCTCTTCATGAACTTGTTTATTTATAAGATTCCTATGCATAGGAAGCATGTTAGACTTAAATGTGTTTTGTATTTGCCTCTTGATGCTCTCTTTTGCTTCAAATACTATTTCTTGCGAGTGCATCATCAAAACTGCTGAGCCCATCTTAATGGCTAAAAAGAAAGAACTTCTTGGGAGATAACCCATGTGTTATTTTGCTACAGTACTTTGTTTTATATTTGTGTCTTGGAAGTTGTTTACTACTGTAGCAACCTCTCCTTATCTTAGTTTTGTGTTTTGTTGTGCCAAGTAAAGTCTTTGATAGTAAAGTAAGTACTAGATTTGGATTACTGCGCAGTTCCAGATTTCTTTGCTGTCACGAATCTGAGCCCACTGCCCTGCAGGAAGCTCAGAAAATTATGCCAATTTACGTGCATGATCCTCAGATATGTACGCAACTTTCATTCAATTTGAGCATTTTCATTTGAGCAGGTCTGGTGGCCTAATAAAATCCATCTTTACGGACTGTTCTGTTTTGACAGATTCTGCCTTTTATTTCGCATTGCCTCTTTTGCTATGTTGGATGAATTTCTTTGATCCATTAATGTCCAGTAGCTTTATGCAATGTCCAGAAGTGTTAAGAATGATTGTGTCACCTCTGAACATGTGAATTTTTATTGTCCACTAACCCTCTAATGAGTTGTTTCGAGTTTGGTGTGGAGGAAGTTTTCAAGGGTCAAGAGAGGAGGATGATATACTATGATCAAGGAGAGTGAAAGCTCTAAGCTTGGGGATGCACCCGGTGGTTCACCCCTGCATATATCAAGAAGACTCAAGCGTCTAAGCTTGGGGATGCCCAAGGCATCCCCTTCTTCATCGACAACATTATCGAGTTCCTCCCCGAAACTATATTTTTATTCCATCACATCTTACGTGCTTTTTCTTGGAGCGTCTGTTTGTTTGCTTTTGTTTTTGTTTGTGTTTGAATAAATTGGATTACATCATGCTTGTGTGGGAGAGAGACACGCTCCGCTGGTTCATATGAACACATGTGTTCTTAGCTCATAATATTCATGGCGAAGTTTCCTCTTCGTTAAATTGTTATATGGTTGGAATTGGAAAATGATACATGTAGTAATTTGCTATAATGTCTTGGGTAATGTGATACTTGGCAATTGTTGTGCTCATGTTTAAGCTCTTGCATCATATACTTTGCACCTATTAGTGAAGAATACATAGAGCATGCTAAAATTTGGTTTGCATAATTGGTCTCTCTAAGGTCTAGATAATTTCTAGTAAGGTGTTTGAACAACGAGGAAGACAATGTATAGTTATATAATGCTTGTAATATGTCTTTTATGTGAGTTTTGCTGTACTAGTTCATACTTTTGTTTGTTTCAAACAACCTTGCTAGCCTAAACCTTGTATCGAGAGGGAATACTTCTCATGCATCCAAATACTTGAGCCAACACTATGCCATTTGTGTCCACCATACCTACCTACTACATGGTATTTCTCCGCCATTCCAAAGTAAATTGCTTGAGTGCTACCTTTAAACAATTCAAAATTTATTACCTCTTATTTGTGTCAATGTTTTATAGCTCATGAGGAAGTATGTGGTGTTTATCTTTCAATCTTGTTGGGCAACTTTCACCAATGGACTAGTGGCTTCATCCGCTTATCCAATAATTTTGCAAAAAGAGCTGGCAATGGGATTCCCAGTCCCAAATTAATTAACAAAAATAGACACTCCTCCATGGTATGTGATTGTTGGACGGCACCCGAAGGATTCGGTTAGCCATGGCTTGTGTAAGCAAAGGTTGGGAGGAGTGTCATCATAATAAAACTGAAATAAAAAGGCACTCCTTCATGGTATGAGATTGTTGGCAGGCACCCGAGGATTCGGTTAGCCATGGTTTGTGAAAGAAAGGTTGGAAGGAGTGCCACCCAAAAATAAAATAAAATGGGAGCCGCTCTTTGAAGGTTTGTACGGCAAGGGGGTTAGAGTACCCGCTACCATTCGTTGACAACAACAAACACCTCTCAAAACTTTACTTTTATGCTCTCTTTATGTTTTCAAAATCAAAGCTCTAGCACAAATATAGCAATCGATGCTTTCCTCTTTGAAGGACCATTCTTTTACTTTTATTGTTGAGTCGAGTTCACCTATTTCTCTCCACCTCAAGAAGCAAACACTTGTGTGAGCTTGTGCATTGATTCTTACATACTTGCTTATTGCACTTGTTATATTGCTTTGCATTGACAATTATCCATGAGATATACATGTTATAAGTTGAAAGCAACCGCTGAAACTTAATCTTCTTTTGTGTTGCTTCAATACCTTTACTTTAAATTATTGCTTTATGAGTTAACTCTTATGCAAGACTTATTGATGCTTGTCTTGAAGTGCTATTCATGAAAAGTCTTTGCTTTATGATTCACTTGTTTACCCATGTCATATACATTGTTTTGATCGCTGCATT
>NC_061514.1:116341953-116400879 GCF_022539505.1 Lolium rigidum | reverse complement strand
GGAAATATTATTCCGGATGCCCCAAGGTCTTACTTGGGACGTAGGGGGGCGCTTACGGCTGAGGGGTTGCAGGCCCCTGATACGTCTCCGACGTATCGATAATTTCTTATGTTCTATGCCATATTATTGATGATACCTACATGTTTTATGCACACTTTATGTCATATTCGTGCATTTTCTGGAACTAACTTATTAACAAGATGCCGAAGTGCCGGTTCTCATTTTACTGCTGTTTTTGGTTTCGAAATCCTAGTAACGAAATATTCTCGGAATTGGACGAAACAAAGACCCGGGGGCCTATTTTTCCACGGAGCTTCCAGAAGACCGAAGAACATACGAAGTGGGGCCACGAGGTGGCGACACCACAAGGCGGCGCGGCCCAGGGGGGCCCGCGCCGCCCTATGGTGTGGCCCCCTCGTCTAGCCCCCGACTCTGCCCTTCCGCCTACTTAAAGCCTCCGTCGCGAAACCCCTGAGGCGAAAAACCACGATACGGAAAACCTTACTGAGACGCCGCCGCCGCCGATCCCATCTCGGGGGATTCTGGAGATCTCCTCCGGCACCCTGCCGGAGAGGGGATTCATCTCCCGGAGGACTCTACACCGCCATGGTCGCCTCCGGAGTGATGAGTGAGTAGTTCACCCCTGGACTATGGGTCCATAGCAGTAGCTAGATGGTTGTCTTCTCCTCATTGTGCTTCATTGTTGGATCTTGTGAGCTGCCTAACATGATCAAGATCATCTATCTGTAATTCTATATGTTGTGTTTGTCGGGATCCGATGGATAGAGAATACCATGTCATGTTAATTATCAAGTTATTACATATGTGTTGTTTATGATCTTGCATGCTCTCCGTTACTAGTAGAGGCTCTGCCCAAGTTTTTACTTTTAACTCCAAGAGGGAGTATTTATGCTCGATAGTGGGTTCATGCCTGCATTGACACTGGGACGATGTGACGAAAGTTCTAAGGTTGTGTTGTCTTGTTGCCACTAGGGATAAAACATTGGCGCTATGTCCGAGGATGTAGTTGTTGATTACATTACGCACCATACTTAATGCAATTGTCTCGTTGTTTAGCAACTTAATACTGGAGGGGTTCGGATGATAACTCGAAGGTGGACTTTTTAGGCATAGATGCAGTTGGATGGCGGTCTATGTACTTTGTCGTAATGCCCAATTAAATCTCACTATACTTATCATGTCATGTATGTGCATTGGTATGCCCTCTCTATTTGTCAATTGCCCGACTGTAATTTGTTCACCCAACATGCTTTTATCTAATGGGAGAGACACCTCTAGTGAACTGTGGACCCCGGTCCATTCTTTTAATACTGAAATACAAATCTGCTGCAATACTTGTTTTACTATTTTCTCTGCAAACAATCATCTTCCACACAATACGGTTAATCCTTTGTAACAGCAAGCCGGTGAGATTGACAACCTCACTGTTTCGTTGGGGCAAAGTACTTTGGTTGTGTTGTGCAGGTTCCACGTTGGCGCCGAAATCTCTGGTGTTGCGCCGCACTACATCCCGCCGCCATCAACCTTCAACGTGCTTCTTGACTCCTACTGGTTCGATTAAACCTTGGTTTCTTACCGAGGGAAACTTGCCGCTGTGCGCATCACACCTTCCTCTTGGGGTTCCCAACGGACGTGTCAACTACACGCATCAAGCAATTTTCTGGCGCCGTTGCCGGGGAACCGAAGAAAATTTACTCCACAAACATTTCTAACTCCCACGCCAACTCCGCGCCAGCAGCAAATTTCTGGCGCCGTTGCCGGGAAGATCAAGACACGCTGCAAGGGGAGTCTCCACTTCTCAATCTCTTTACTTTTTTTTTGTCTTGCTTTATTTTATTTACTACTTTGTTTGTTGCATTATATCAAAATACAAAAAAAAATTAGTTGCTAGCTTTACTTTATTTACTGTCTTGTTTGCTATATCAAAAACACAAAAAAATTAGTTTACTTGCATTTACTTTATCTAGTTTGCTTTATTTACTATTGCTAAAATGGCCAACCCTGAAAATACTAAGTTGTGTGACTTCACTAGCACAAATAACAATGATTTCATATGCACACCTATTGCTCCACACTGCTACTACGGCGAGAATTCTTTGAAATTAAACCTCGCTTTACTTAATCTTGTCATGAGAGAGCAATTTTCTGGTGTTAGTTACGATGATGCTTGCTGCCCATCTCAATAATTTTGTTGAACTATGTGAAATGCAAAAGTATAAAGATGTAGATGGTGACATTATAAAATTAAAATTGTTCCCTTTCTCATTAAGAGGAAGAGCTAAAGATTGGTTGCTATCTCTGCCTAAGAATAGTATTGATTCCTGGACTAAATGCAAGGATGCTTTTATTGGTAGATATTATCCCCTGCTAAAATTATATCTTTGAGGAGTAGCATAATGAATTTTAAACAATTGGATAATGAACATGTTGCTCAAGCTTGGGAAAGAATGAAATCTCTGGTTAAAAATTGCCCAACCCATGGACTCGACTACTTGGATGATCATCCAAACCTTCTATGCAGGACTAAATTTTTCTTCGCGGAATTTATTGGATTCAGCTGCTGGAGGTACCTTTATGTCCATCACTCTTGGTGAAGCAACAAAGCTTCTTGATAATATGATGGTTAATTACTCTGAATGGCACACGGAAAGAGCTCCACAAGGTAAGAAGGTAAATTCTGTTGAAGAATCCTCTTCCTTGAATGATAAGGTTGATGCTATTATGTCTATGCTTGCGAATGATAGGACTAATGTTGATCCTAATAATGTTCCATTAGCTTCATTGGTTGCCCAAGAAGAACATGTTGATGTAAACTTCATTAAAAATAATAATTTCAACAACAATGCTTATCGGAACAATTCTAGTAATAACTATAGGCCATACCCTTATAATAATGGTAACGGTTATGCTAATTCTTATGGGAATTCTTACAACAATAATAGGAATACACCCCCTGGACTTGAGGCCATGCTTAAAGAATTTATTAGTACACAAACTGCCTTTAACAAATCGTTGAGGAAAAGCTCAATAAAATTGATATTCTTGTTTCTAGAGTTGATAGTCTTGCCTCTGATGTTGATCTTTTGAAATCGAAAGTTATGCCTAATAGGGATATTGAAAATAAAATTGTTACTACAGCAAATGCCATCCAAGTTAGAATTAATGAGAATATAAGATTAATGGTTGAACTGCGTGCTAGGTGGGATAGAGAAGAAAATGAAAAACTAGCTAAAAAGGAAAATGTAGCTAAAGTTTGGACTATTACCACCACTAGCAATGCTAATAATTCACATGTTGCTGCACCTCCTACTATCAATGGTAAAATAATTGGTGTTGGCAATGCTTCTACTCCTAGTGCAAAGCGCGCAAAATTACTCGAAACCGCTAAAACTACTAAGCTGCTTGTGATAAAGCTACTGAAATTTTTTCCAACCTTGGGGATGATAATACCATTGCTTTAGATTGTAATGATTTAGATTTTGATGATTGCCACATCTCTGAAGTTATAAAGTTCTTGCAAAAACTTGCTAAGAGTCCCAATGCTAGTGCTATAAATTTGGCTTTCACAAAACATATTACAAATGCTCTCATAAAAGCTAGAGAAGAGAAACTAAAACTTGAAACTTCTATTCCTAGAAAGCTAGAGGATGGTTGGGAGCCCATCATTAAAATGAGAGTCAAAGATTTTGATTGTAATGCTTTATGTGATCTTGGTGCAAGTATTTATGTTATGCCTAAAAAAGTTTATGATATGCTTGACTTGCCACCATTGAAAAACTGTTATTTGGATGTTAATCTCGCTGATAATGCTAAAAAGAAACCTTTGGGGAAAGTTGATAATGTTCATATTATGGTTAACAATAACCTTGTCCCCGTTGATTTTGTTGTCTTGGATATTGAATGCAATGCATCTTGCCCCATTATATTGGGAAGACCTTTTCTTCGAACCGTTGGTGCTACTATTGATATGAAGGAAGGTAATATTAAATATCAATTTCCTCTCAAGAAAGGTATGGAACACTTCCCTAGAAAGAGAATGAAGTTACCTTATGATTCTATTATTAGAACAAATTATGATGTTGATGCTTCATCTTTCGATGTTACTTGATATACACTTTACGCGCCTAGGCTGAAAGGCGTTAAAGAAAAGCGCTTATGGGAGACAACCCATGTTTTTACTACAGTATTTTTGTTTTATATTTGTGTCTTGGAAGTTGTTTACTACTGTAGCAACCTCTCCTTATCTTAGTTTTATGTTTTGTTGTGCCAAGTAAAGTCTTTGATAGAAAAGTAAGTACTAGATTTGGATTACTGCGCGAGTTCCAGATTTCTTTCTTTGTCACGAATCTGGGTCTATCTCCCTGTAGGTAGCTCAGAAAATTAAGCCAATTTACGAGCATGATCCTCGGATATGTACGCAACTTTCATTCAATTTGAGCATTTTCGTTTGAGCAAGTCTGGTGGCCTAATAAAATCCATCTTTACGGACTGTTCTGTTTTGACAGATTCTGTCTTTTATTTCGCATTGCCTCTTTTGCTATGTTGGATGAATTTCTTTGATCCATTAATGTCCAGTAGCTTTATGCAATGTCCAGAAGTGTTAAGAATGATTGTGTCACCTCTGAACATGTGAATTTTAATTATGCACTAACCCTCTAATGAGTTGTTTCGAGTTCGGTGTGGAGGAAGTTTTCAAGGATCAAGAGAGGAGTATGATGCAATATGATCAAGGAGAGTGAAAGCTCTAAGCTTGGGGATGCCCCGGTGGTTCACCCCTGCATATTATAAGAAGACTCAAGCGTCTAAGCTTGGGGATGCCCAAGGCATCCCCTTCTTCATCGACAACATTATCGGGTTCCTCCCTGAAACTATATTTTTATTCCGTCACATCTTATGTACTTTGCTTGGAGCGTCGGTTTGTTTTTGTTTTTTTTGTTTTGTTTGAATAAAATGGATCCTAGCATTCACTTTATGGGAGAGAGACACGCTCCGCTGTAGCATATGGACAAATATGTCCTTAGGCTCTACTCATAGTATTCATGGCGAAGTTTCTTCTTCGTTAAATTGTTATATGGTTGGAATTGGAAAATGCTACATGTAGTAACTCTAAAATGTCTTGGATAATTTGATACTTGGCAATTGTTGTGCTCATGTTTAAGCTCTTGCATCATATACTTTGCACCCATTAATGAAGAAATACTTAGAGCTTGCTAATTTGGTTTGCATATTTGGTTTCTCTAGAGTCTAGATAACATCTAGTATTGAGTTTTGAACAACAAGGAAGACGGTATGGAGTCTTATAATGTTTACCATATGTCTTTTATGTGAGTTTTGTCTGTACCGTTCATCCTTGTGTTTGTTTCAAATAACCTTGCTAGCCTAAACCTTGTATCGATAGGGAATACTTCTCATGCATCCAAAATCCTTGAGCCAACCACTATGCCATTTGTGTCCACCATACCTACCTACTACATGGTATTTATCCGCCATTCCAAAGTAAATTGCTTGAGTGCTACCTTTAAAATTCCATCATTCACCTTTGCAATATATAGCTCATGGGACAAATAGCTTAAAAACTATTGTGGTATTGAATATGTACTTATGCACTTTATCTCTTATTAAGTTGCTTGTTGTGCGATAACCATGCTTCGGGGACGCCATCAACTATTCTTTGTTGGATATCATGTGAGTTGCTATGCATGTCCGTCTTGTCTGAAGCAAGAGAGATCTACCACCTTCATGGTTGGAGCATGCATATTGTTAGAGTAGAACTTTGGGCCGCTAACTAAATCCATGATTCATGGTGGAAGTTTCAGTTTGGACATATATCCTCAATCTCATATGAGAATAATAATTGTTGCCACATGCTTATGCATTAAAGAGGAGTCCATTATACTGTTGTCCATGTTGTCCCGGTATGGATGTCTAAGTTGAGAATAATCAAAAGCGAGAAATCCAAAATGCGAGCTTTCTCCTTAGACCTTTGTACAGGCGGCATGGAGGTACCCCATTGTGACACTTGGTCAAAACATGTGCATAGCAAAGATCCGGTAGTCCAAGTTAATTAGGACAAGGTGCGGGCACTATTAGTATACTATGCATGAGACTTGCAACTTGTAAGATATAATGTACAAAACTCATATGCTTTATTACTACCGTTGACAAAATTGTTTCATGTTTTCAAAACAAAAGCTCTAGCACAAATATAGCAATCGATGCTTTCCTCTTTGAAGGACCATTCTCTTTACTTTTATGTTGAGTCAGTTCACCTATCTCTCTCCACCTCAAGAAGCAAACACTTGTGTGAACTTTGCATTGATTCTTACATACTTGCATATTGTACTTGTTATATTACTCTATGTTGACAATTATCCATGAGATATACATGTTACAAGTTGAAAGCAACCGCTGAAACTTAATCTTCCTTTGTGTTGCTTCAATACCTTTACTTTGATTTATTGCTTTATGAGTTAACTCTTATGCAAGACTTATTAATACTTGTCTTGAAGTACTATTCATGAAAAGTCTTTGCTTTATGATTCACTTGTTTACTCATGTCATTACCATTGTTTTGATCGCTGCATTCACTACATATGTTTACAAATAGTATGATCAAGGTTATGATGGCATATCACTTCGAAATTATCTTTGTTATCGTTTTACCTGCTCGGGACGAGCGAACTAAGCTTGGGGATGCTGATACGTCTCCGACGTATCGATAATTTCTTATGTTCTATGCCATATTATTGATGATACCTACATGTTTTATGCACACTTTATGTCATATTCGTGCATTTTACGGAACTAACCTATTAACAAGATGCCGAAGTGCCGGTTCACGTTTTCTGCTGTTTTTGGTTTCAGAAATCCTAGTAACGAAATATTCTCGGAATTGGACGAAACAAAGACCCGGGGGCCTATTTTTCCACGGAGCTTCCGGAAGACCGAAGAACATACGAAGTGGGGCCACGAGGTGGCGACACCACAAGGCGGCGCGGCCCGGGGGGCCCGCGCCGCCCTATGGTGTGGCCCCCTCGTCCGGCCCCCGACTCCGCCCTTCGCCTACTTAAAGCCTCCGTCGCGAAACCCCCGAGGCGAAAAACCACGATACGGAAAACCTTGCGAGACGCCGCCGCCGCCGATCCCATCTCGGAGGATTACGGAGATCTCCTCCGGCACCACGACGGAGAGGGGATTCATCTCCGGGAGGACTCTACACCGCCATGGTCGCCTCCGGAGTGATGAGTGAGTAGTTCACCCCTGGACTATGGGTCCATAGCGGTAGCTAGATGGTTGTCTTCTCCTCATTGTGCTTCATTGTTGGATCTTGTGAGCTGCCTAACATGATCAAGGTCATCTATCCGTAATTCTATATGTTGTGTTTGTCGGGTTCCGATGGATAGAGAATACCATGTCATGTTAATTATCAAGTTATTACATATGTGTTGTTTATGATCTTGCATGCTCTCCGTTACTAGTAGAGGCTGCGGCCAAGTTTTTACTTTTAACTCCAAGAGGGAGTATTTATGCTCGATAGTGGGTTCATGCACGCATTGACACACGGGACGATGACGAGAAAGTTCTAAGGTTGTGTTGTCTTGTTGCCACTAGGGATAAAACATTTGCGCTATGTCCGAGGATGTAGTTGTTGATTACATTACGCACCATACTTAATGCAATTGTACTGTTGTTTAGCAACTTAATACGGAGGGGTTCGGATGATAACTTCGAAGGTGGACTTTTTAGGCATAGATGCGGTTGGATGGCGGTCTATGTACTTTGTCGTAATGCCCAATTAAATCTCACTATACTTATCATGTCATGTATGTGCATTGTTATGCCCTCTCTATTTGTCAATTGCCCGACTGTAATTTGTTCACCCAACATGCTTTTATCTTATGGGAGAGACACCTCTAGTGAGCTGTGGACCCCGGTCCATTCTTTTAATACTTGAAATACAAATCTGTCTGCAATACTTGTTTTACTATTTTCTCTGCAAACAATCATCTTCCACACAATACGGTTAATCCTTTGTAACAGCAAGCCGGTGAGATTGACAACCTCATCTGTTTCGTTGGGGCAAAGTACTTTTGTTGTGTTGTGCGGGTTCCACGTTGGCGCCGGAATCTGCGGTGTTGCGCCGCACTACATCCCGCCGCCATCAACCTTCAACGTGCTTCTTGACTCCTACTGGTTCGATTAAACCTTGGTTTCTTACTGGGGGAAACTTGCCGCTGTGCGCATCACACCTTCCTCTTGGGGTTCCCAACGGACGTGTCAACTACACGCATCAAGCAATTTTCTGGCGCCGTTGCCGGGGAACCGAAGAAAATTTACTCCACAAACATTTCTAACTCCCACGCCAACTCCGCGCCAGCAGCAGCCCCACTTCCAGTTCACCGGCATCTTAGTCTTGCAAATCTGCCTGGCTTTGAGGACCACGTCAGATTTGCACAAACCGAAAGTTGTGATCCTTGTGTGATCCCTCCGGCCGCTCATTTGGCCTATCTTATGCGCGCGGCGCTGCAAGGGCAGAACTCGGCGCGAGAGGAACGCGCGCACTATATCATCAGAGCTGATGACGGTGGTCTCGTTGAGCTCCTTTATATGTCGGAGTATCCGGTTAGTTTCCACGTGGCCATCCTTGGGATTGAATCGCCAATTGGATCTAGAGGGGGCTCCGGGAACATATGCCGACAAGTTGATAAAATCCTCGGCGCCGGAATTCCTAACATAAAAGAATGTTTGTTGCTAGGCTTGGCAGGATCCCAAGCCGGGGAACTTATAAAAGGTGCTCCCCTGGCGGGGCGTATGTATGGACGCCCCACACTGTACAATTGGCTTGGGGAGCGGAAGCTTGGGGTCTTGGATCAAATTGAGCCGGAGGTTGTAAAAACGGGCGAAGGTTTCGATGGTAGGCTAGAGGCCGACGAAACCTTCCATGAAAGAAACATAGGAAGAAAGGTAAAAAAATGGCGTTGACAGGAAGATGGTGGGGTTGAAGTTCATATAAGTCAAGAAATCGCCGGAAGAAGTACGACACCGGTAGGCCGAAGCCGCGCTCAAAATGGGCGGCAAAGACTACGATCTCGCCTGGCTCAGGCGCAGGCTCCAGCTCCTTGCCGGGAATCCGGCAGAACACCTCTTCCGGTATCCTGCGGGACCGGTACAGCCAGTCGATTTTGGCCTGATTTACGTCCGAGCCCTTCCAGGCCCCACGGGTGTAAGCCGCGAGATTCACACCGGCACCTTGGCCTGTGCTGCTGGCCTCTTCACCCCGCCTGTTGGTTCCTTCATACGGCGCACCAGATTCTTCATCCATTCGGGCGAGGTCCTCCTCGAGCCCGTCAGATTCTTGTGCTATGGATTGCTCCTCCCCCAAAGAAATCTCAGGGGATTCGCTAAACATGGTGTTACCGGAGAGCTGCCCGTCGGATTCTTCGGAAGACATATTTTTCTAAGGGTGAAACTACCTATAAACAGATTTCCCCGGATCTACTTCTTCGCGAAGATCTAGCCATGAGAAAAAACGCAAAGAAAAAGGAAGTAAATACCCCTACCTCGCCAGTGAAGAACACGGAAAGCTTAGTAAGATGAGAAGAGATCGGGATCTAGCAAAACCAACCTGGGATCGGCGGCGGAAGTCCCTCGCACAGTCGAAGCCAAGAGTTCGTCGAAGAGGAGGGCGACGGCGGTGAACAGAGGCGTAGATCGACGGGGAGAGCACGTCCCTGAGCAAGAAAAGGACGGAGCGCGAGCTTGGCGAGGAAGAGGGCCCGGGCGCCGCAATGCATCTCCGCGGAACTTCGTCGGAGAACTTGGACTTGGCGACGAGCGGCGGCGCGAAGAGCTCGAGAGGCGAGGGGCGTAGGAGGTTGGCGTTGGCAAAGTGAGTGCGTGATGGGGACGAGGAACCGTCGCCCCCCTTATATAGGAAGATGAGTTAATGGGCCGAAAACCGCTCGACCCGCACCGCTTCGCCTCGTGGGCTGCCACGTGGCGCCGAGGTACACGCGCCGCTGGAGGTTGCCACATGGAGGGCCACACGGATCCAGTGCGGCGCATTAACTGTGCGCGGGAGACGAGGGATTTGACCCCTGACACTAGCGCATTAGGCACAGTGCGCATGTCACTGACAAGCGCAGATTTCAAGTTATTCTTGACTCCGTCGAGGTGAGTTTAATGGCAAAGGAGCCGGCAAAAGATACCGGAACAATCTGATGAGTTCGGTTAAGTGAAGTGGGTTTGGCAACACGCCGGATAAGTTTAAATTGAAACCGGAAGGATTAATCCGGTATGTTTGAGATGGGAACCTGGCGTGGTCCGTCGGAAAGATCAGCCGGACCGCACCAGCTTCGGGGACTAATGTCGGGGGGATGGCCCCCGGTAGGACAAGAACATGGCGAACATGCCATGATCAAGCATTTGTGTACCGGATTAAAGATTAATTCGGATGCTCAAAGTTAAGAGAGTATTGTGCTAAGTTAGTACAAACCGGTATCCCAGGAGGGGTATGCCGGAATGTGGTAAACGTAAGAGATTGAGATACAAGGCAAAGATGCCGGAGCGCTAAGGTAAAGATACCGGAGAACCGGTATAGGCTCAACTGTAGCATGTCGGCATTCTGGTCAAAGATTCCACCAAGGACTAAAGGACAAAGATGAACGAAGCACTTCAGCTTTAATCGAAGCCCTGACGCGAAAGGAGAAGGTGACGTAAAAGATACCGGACGAGGTCATCAGTCCATGATTAAAGACAGAACCGATGTCAGCTGGGCCAAAGTAGCTTTATAAAGTAGCTTAGCTCATCAAAGTTCCATTAGGGTTTCTTCCCTTGTAAGCCACCCTCTCCGCTATATAAGGTTAGGGGGCACACCCCTGCGCGGGACGGATAACGAGAGAGAAATTAGGCAGTTTACTAGCAAGTAGCTGAGGTCTTGTACCGTACTATCTTCAACCTCTGGCTATCGGCCAAGTTCATCAATATATACCGGTTTCTTTTCTCTCTTTCCCTGTTAACCAAACCCTCGCCCGGATCCTCTAGCGCACATTCGGCCCCAACTTAAGCCATCTTATGGCATCTGTTGTTACACTACGACGACAAAGGGTCAGCCAAATTACGGGATAAGAAGACCCTTCATGAAATCAACACTCCTAGCGTGATCGTGCACAATACGATCATCGAGGATGAGAGGGACATGATCTCCCCTTTAAATTTGATAATGTTGGCAGTCGTGTCAAACCTGCTAGAAATCCTAATGGGATCAAAGCTTTCTTTGAGACATACAACTAGATTGAGGACAACAACAAGCATATGCACCTGCGAGATGATCTTGTGAAACATCACTAAAAAATGTTTGGCCGCTAATTTATTTTTTCCTCATTTAAATCTCAATTTGTGTAAAACAATTGTATTCTCCTCATTGGACCGTTCAATTATTTGTTTAATTATTTGATTTGAATAATTATAGTAAAATTAATTTGTGTTGCTATGAACTAGAATTTTATTAAATGTAAAAGTCTGAGATATACATAAAACAACAAAACCTTGTTCTGCAGTACGGACCGATTCGGCAGAACGTATACATCATACGGAAAACTGTAAAAAAGAAATTCCAATTGACGGTATTAGAATGCGGGATCTGTTCGTCTACGTTGCTTTTGGTAGCCTAAAACCCCGATGTTGTTACCCCGGATGCAGTTAACTGCATCCGCATTATGCGGTACACTCTGATGGAGTTTTTTTTAGATAAGGGAGCATAACCCCAGCCTCTGCATCAATAGATGCACACGGTTTGCTTTATAAACACACAATATGCCATTTACCAAAATTTAATTATTACATTCAAGGATGAGCTAAGGTCGATACATGTATCAACCATAAGAAAATGTGGCACACATAAAATCTATCCATTTGCTATTCTATTAAGATGGCGCCATCCAGTAGCCTGGAAAAAGAAGTCTTAGGCAACCACTAGCATCCGGTTGCATCCAGTAACCATATCCTCCCGCTGATCCGGCGGGAGAAGGAAAACCCATTGTTGAATCCAATGAGTAGCATGCCGGATAACCTGCAAAAAAATTAGTTCCAGATAGTTTATTAAATACAATATCATTCCGACTTCGATAGATAGACCAACAAAGTGCAGAAATGACAATACGAATCTTTTGGTTATCGGTCTTTGGCACTCCAGTAGGCTACTTACCAAACATATTAGTAATATTAGCTGGTGGAGGAATGTTATAAGAGAGAGATTTCATACGCCAAATTATTTTTGCAAAAGGACAGTCCATGAACAAATTGTTAACGGTCTCAACAGAATCACAAAAATAACATTTTTTACATCCATTTCACTTCCGTTTAGCTAAGTTATCCTTAGTAAGGAGCACCTTGTTACTAAGGAACCACAGAAATATCTTAATTTTCAGAGGAATCTTCAATTTCCAGAGATACTTATGAAGGAAAATAGTGTTTTCATTCATCAAATCAAGATACATAGACTTAACTGAAAAAATATCCGAGTTAGTAAGCTTCCAAACAAACATATCAGGTTCGGTTAATAAAGTAACCGTCATTAGACGCTGGCATAGATGCATCCATTGCAACCATTTATTTTCATTCACACCTCTCCTAAATTAAATATTTATAGCCAGGGTAGCAAACACTGTTGAAACTAGAACATTTTTATGTTGAACAATATTATAAAGCGTCAGATATTGCTGGGACAGAGGCAAATCTCCCATCCAAACATCCTCCGAGAACCACACACTCGTCTCATTACCAATTTTGAAAAAAAATCCCTTTCGAAAAAATCATTCTTTACATGCATTAGTCCTTTCCAAAAGGGTAAGTCCTTTGGTTTAGCTTCAACTTGTGCCAGAGTTTTAGTTTTGAGGTTTTTATTAAATAACAATTTCTGCCACATACCCTCCTCCGAAAGGAGTTTAAACAGTCACTTACTAAGTAAACATTTGTTCTTTAGTTCAAGTACCTCAATTCCTAACCCACCTTGATCATTGGGTCTACATAAAATATTACATTTCGATAATATATACTTCTTCTTATTTTCATCGGAGCCAAAAAAAAATTGATCGATAAAAGTCGAGCCTCTTCCTTACCCCAATTGAGATTTTCAAGAAGGAGAGCATAAACATAGGTAGACTTGTAAGCACGGAGTTGATCAAAACAAGCCTATCACCATAAGATAGCATCTTGCTACGCCAGCATCCTAACTTAGGTGCATACCGACATTCAATGGGGTTCCACTCCCCAAAAATATTTTTATATTTATGATCCATGTCTTTACCCTTTTCAAAATAGAAAATTTCACTCTTATGAAAATTAATTTTTAATCCTGATAACTATTAAAAAATACACAGGATGAATTTAATATTAATAGCCTTTGCAGTATCATGTTCCATAAATAACATCGTATCATCCGCGTACTGAAGTATTGAAATTCCACCCTAAATTAAATGCGGTAACTAACTCCCAATTTTACCATCATGCTTAGCACACACAATAACAACAGCTAACATATCAGCGATAATATTAAAAAGAATCTATGACAAAGGATCACCTTGCCTCAATCCTTTCCTAGTTTGGAAATTATGGCCGGTATCATCATTGACCCTAATTCCCACACTTCCACCTTGCACAAAATGTCTTATTCTATCACACCAAATAGGATTAAAACCCTTCATGCGTAAAATTTGTTGCAGAAAGGGCCATTTCACCTTGTAATATGCCTTTTCAAAATCAATTTTAAAATTATCCCATCAAACTTTTTCCTATGCATTTCGTGTAAAGTCTCGTGAAGGACTACAAGTCCTTCTAAGATATGTCTCCCTGGGATATACGCAGTCTGTGTTTGTCTAATTACTTTCTGTGCTACATCAAAAATACGGTTTGTCGCCACTTTAGTAAAAAAAAATTGAAGCTAACATTAAATAAACAAATTGACCTATATTGCTGAATCTGGGTAGCATTTTTCTTTCTTGGGATGACGCTGTGATGGAGTATCTACTAGAGATGATGTAAGTTACTGATCTACCAAACCCACTGCCAGTAACCACACACGAAACCAGTCACTAGCTACTGCATACTGGCAACGCCTGGATGCTCGAATAGAGTACTCTCTACCCTCTACGTTTGACGATACTGCCTCTAGAAGAAGCAACGTTTCCCGGGATTTCGCTAGCCAGAGGATCTCCATACTTGGAGCGACCCAATGTTTCCAGGGATACGAAATCCTGCTTATGCTAGCAATGCCGAGCCCGCACAAGCTTTGAAAACGTGGAAAATATTATGCAAGCAACCATCATCCGAAATCAGGACAAAAAACATACTACTCCTACCCAGAAGCGCAATCAGGACAAAAGGTAGGAGTACAAGACGGTCGGGCCTCTCCCTAATATGTGGAGTTGGGACAAAAAATCGAACGTGACGTCGTGAAATAAGTCAAAAGAAAGCATGACGAGATGTATCCAGAACCCCGGGAAATGCTGGTCAACCATAGATCTGCCGTGGGGGTTCTCACTTTATATTATTCGTTTGCGACAACTTAATTATATCGTGTCATGTCAGTATAACAATTCAGATTAACTGACAAAAGCAGGGTGGCCTAATCTATACCTAATAATAAAGGAGCTAAGGTTTCTGCCAAAATTTTCGTCCAACTTTTTATTGGACCGTTTTGCCCTCCCACCAAATCGCATATTACTGCACAATGGGCCAGCGTACCGGTTCGGGTGTTCTGTTCCGATTCCCCAGCCTCCCCGCGAGCGCACAGCTGTCCTTTTGGTAAGCCGAATCGAACCGAGTCGAGGCCTGTGGCGTTCCAGTATGGCCCAGGTCGAGTTCGTCCACAAGCCTTTCTCCCAAGTCGTGTTCTTCCCGAACTCAAATCCCCGTTGATTTCTTACCCCTTACCCACGATAATACGCTCTTATATACATCCTTTCCTCTGCTAGCGATTCCCATGGAAATTTCGATTTCTTCCCGTCATGTTTCCTTTGTCCCGATCCAGATCCATAAAATAGCGTCGGCAAAGCGTAAGCACGGCGAGGCTATCGTCTTCTTTGCAGCTACTCTACTTGCGCAAATCGAGCCGCGGCTGCTGGACTCGATCTGGCTGTTGGACGGAGACAGAAGGCGGAGGGGGTCCTGCAGGTGGGCCGGCGTGCGGCCGCCGGAGCTGGAGGGGAGGCGTGCGGCCACAGAAGATGGGAGGGAAGGCGCGACGACGAGCGCGGAGACGAGATCGAGTGCACTCGCGGTCGGGGTCACGAGAGGCTGAGGGAGTGGGGTTAGCCGCTCTGCCCTATCCTTCCACATCCCCACCACTGCCGGAATTCCCGCCCCACATCCCGCCACCGCCGTAAGTCCAAGCCACTGCCAAGGATCATAGCTCCTGGATCAACCGAGCGGGCGACCACTTGTGGGCTCCAAGGACCTGCATCTGGGTGTAGGAAATCCTCATGTGTGTCCCCGCCCACCTCCTTTGACCAATGGCCTCTCAAGCATCAGGCTCTTCAGTGCTTGGTTCTCCAGAGAATCTGAGAGAAGATTAAATATGAGAGGGTTTTAGTTGCTACCACAACTGTATTTTCAGTGTTACTGAGAGAAAGAGAGAGAGATTACAGAGATTTGAAGTGATTGAGAGAGATGGTTTGGTAATGGATAAGAGAAGTTGGGCAGAGGCAAAGAGCTAGCACATCGGGAGCAGATTTTGAGGAACTATTGCCTCCAAATGTATCCTTGAGTAATCATGAGATTTTTTTTCTTCTTTTGCACCGATGAAAACAAGGGGAAGATATTGCGTTGTGATGCGAGGGAACAAGAAAAAGATAAGCTGCTTTGATTCTGTTTAGCAGCTATCGAATATGATGGACATATTGTCGGTCTCGACTGCAGAATCTGCCAGTGCACACGACGGCCAAAGAGCCGGAGGAAGACATGCTAGCCCGCCTGGCTGTGGGCCGCAGATGACACCATATTGGTGTGGGATCACAACAAGCTGGAAAGTTTGGTAGTTGGTCTCAACCATGACGATAGCAACGGCATCCATGGGAGCACCATTGGCCTCTCTATCGAAGTTCCTGAGCTTCCGGTGCAGATTGCGGTTTTTGCTGGACATAGTTTTCTGTTGTCTCAATTTTTCTTTCTTACCTCTTGATGCAATCATTTTATATGTGCACACACTAGAAGTTTATATGCTAAGATATGCAAGTCATATGCATCTTACCTCTGATGCGATATACTTTCAACTGCAAATAAAATGCCATGCTAAAACAATCAAGCGGTTCTCTGAATATCTGAAGTCTGAACATGAGCTATGTTTTGCTAACTATACTTTTTTGTTGGGCTCAGCTTTAGTTTATTTTTGCAAAGTGCTCGCTCGACTTCAATTTTGTTTGAAGTTACTTGGTTTTTTTTTTTCAATATTAAGAGAAGGATTGTTTCCTTCTTCCACCCAAGAAAAAAACCTGACCAACAAAATTGGCTTCCATCTAAATAAGTCTGGACATGGAGCTGAAAAGGTGCAGCCTTAACAAATATGCTTTATACATCACTTAAATCAGCTACATTTGGTTACATACTGGCCGATCAATTTTGGGGCAAAGGTTGGTTTGTGCAAACAATTTTAAAAATTGGTTTTTCTCTCACCCGGTGCAAAGCACGGGCACTTTTGCTATTTGAACTTAATAGGACTAAAGTCCGTACATGTAAACGACCTGAGATCGATGGCGCATGCGTGTTCAGTGAACTGTTCGTGCAACATATGATATGGCACAAAGTGTCGGTCCAGTTCCGGTCTGGGATCGCCGTACGCACGTACGTACGTCCAGTACGTTACGTGCGCGCGATGATGAGTTCAATCAGGGATCGGTTGATCTTAGGATGCACTAGTTTGCTCGTGCATATAATTCGACTCCGAGGGAGGCAACTAGCCATGTGCAATAGCGCACGCACGTACGCCACACGACCCAATCAATCTGCGAGAGTTGGTCCGTATACATAATCCATTTGGTATCTGCTCCACATGGCTATCTAGATAGTGCATGTTGGCATTGTCGCCGTCTCTAACAGCTGTGCATATACAAGTACATTGGAGCATATTATACGCCCTTTGTCTCCAAAAGAATATTAAAGATTTGTTCAAATTTAGATATACTAGTGTCTAGATAGATAAATTCTGATTTATACAAATGTTGCTTAGGTAAATCCGAATTTAGATTAATCTTTGACATCTTTCTGAGACGGAGAGAGTAATAGGGAGGAGCCATGTACCATATACACACTTGCCGACTCTAGGGGGTTTAAAAACTGAAATTCTGTTGCAAGTAACTCTTAAGGAAAGATAAGGACACCAATCGGGCTCAGATATTTACAGTGCAACCCAATGATGTTTTGACATGTGGCGCAAAAGGAATTTGCCATTCCGACATGGGTTCCACGATCGGACAGTTTCCACACCATCGCCTCGTGCAATAAAAAAATCATATATATCCTGGTTTTCTAAAATTCACAGGATAAAATAGTAGGGCCAGTATTTGACTTTATAATATTGTCATGTCATAAAAAACCCGCCTTATTAACCGATCATAGTAGAGTTACTTATAAGGTTGGCCATTACTAGGTTAGTAATTTTGTTCACTTTCTCCTTTTCTCTTTTCTCCTATTTAATGTTTATACATTATTTAGGGAGACACAACAAAGGCTAGCTCATAAACACATTCTCTTTTTCCTCATCTCTCTTTTCCGCCTAGTCAAAAATATCATGTAAGCAGGCTTATAATGTTGTACCGATCGATCGACCAAAGATGCCATCCTATGTTGCCTACCAACTTTCCAATTTGCTTAAATTATTTACTATATATGGATCGCGCTCACAATATATACTACATGCAACTGTGTAATCATTGCAATATGCACCAAAAAGGAATCCTTTTAAACAACCTCATCGGCTGCAAGACTGGTCTTATTTGTAGTATCATATATTAGTATCATGCATATGATATTAGTGGATGATATTATTACTACAATGCATGCTATCATATAGTAGTATCATTTTCTTGTTGTATTTATTAATTTGTAGAATCTTGATGCAAATCTATGTACAAGATCTATTTAATATTTAAATTTTTAGCTCTATGTGCTATGATACCGTATCTACCTATTATACTACTACCCTCTCTCACTATCAATTTCAGTGCCACATGAAATTTTTACATACTTTCTCCCATCCATATAACTTGAACTAAAATAAATGTATCTACAATTAAAATATGTATAGATACATCCATATTTGTGTTAAGTAATATGAATCGGAGGGAGCATATTCTTTTCTTTTCTTAGTTTTCTATTTATCATTTTAGTTGTATGCATCTGTACTGCGATTAGGTTATGCGTTACAGAGACTAGATGTAATCGATATCTGTCGATAGTAATATATATAAATCTTTTTTTAAAAAGTAACCGAACCACCTGGTTTACCCTGTTGCTGCGAGCAGGCATCGCAAAGCCAATCATATGGAACGAGTGAGCTAATGCCCGGCTGAGCCTCTCGCTTTCGCTGCTGTACCTTCTGATGCATCGTCGGCCCAGTCCACGCAGAGCACACCACCAATGCATTCTTCTGTTGTTGGCTCCAATAATAAGCTCGGTGCACGTGCGGCATGGTGGCCCTGATCTTCTTGCTAGAAAGCAACTCTCTTCCACTTGTTTGATGTAGGTTTGTTTCCGTTGCTACATTATTTCATATATCTTTGTGGTTTTTGTGCGTTCATGTGGGAAACATATTCCTATCCTGGCTATAAAACTTGTGCTAATAATTGAGTGGTTTTACTGTAAATCGTGTTATGGGTCAGCTAATCTTAGCTGTGAGTACCATGGATATGCATTTTTTTTTATAAAGGATGCTTTATTATGTAAGAATTTTAAGTACTACACCCGATCTCTACATAACAAAGATGCACACACATTCAACCATAAAAAAGTTACCCCTAAGATTCAAAAAGAAAAGTACATGCATGGATGAACTCCTAAGATTATGGAGGTCCTATCCGTGCCGCTACCAACCATATTGGAAGAAAACATCCCTCGCCGCATCCTCCAATCATGTAGATACCTTCATAAAGAGACTGCGACTTTCCACACGCTGAATCAACTCGACCATGAGTGTAGCAAAGCAGCGCACCGGTAGATAAACTGCAAGAGAGATCAAATTTTATCATTAAAAACCTTGACATTTATACATAGCAATACCGACCAAATAATGGCAACCGCTCCCACCCTAATAAAAGTTTTAACATATGATCCACCCCATTTAGTCAGTTGCCGAAGATATTCGCAACGCTACGTGGCAGGTATAAGGAAGAACCTATTTGGATAACTAACCATATAGATCTCGCAAATTAGAAACGGAAAAGGAGGTGTTTATAGTCTCGTCATGATGACATAATACACACTTCTTACTTCCTTTACAATTACGCTTCGCAATGTTTTTCTCATTGAGAATAGGCCCCGCCCCCCTACGAAGATACCACGCAAAGACTTGATCTTTAATGGAATCTTTATTTTCCAGATTATTTTATTATTATTATCGACTAGAACGTCAGGTTGGATCAAAGCATTATACATGAATTCCAAGAAGAGTTGTCCACTCTAATGAAGATTCTAATGAATCTCCTTAGCCCCTTGTGTTAACTGGATTAATCCATACGCTGAAGCAAAGCATTCCAAGATGCTAACCCAGGACCAACAAGGTCTCTTATGAACGTCATCACCGGCGGTGAATTTTCCATCACCTTTGCAAGTATATCGGATTTATGACAGACAATACCGTGTCATGCCGGATCTTTTTACGAAGTGTGGCGTTGCCCAGCCAGTTATCTTCCAAGAACCTTATCTAAGATACATCATTAATAGAGAAAGAGACATATGGAAAGAAGAATCTTACTATTGCCATCAGGTCAGCCCAGAAGTGCGAGTCCCCAGGTTTCCATGATAACTAGGATAAAGCACGTGAGCCAACATACTTTCTCTTTTGGAAGGTTTGATAGAAACAAGTTTTTATATCCATTTGCCAAGAAAAGCCAGATTATTAACCTCAAGGTCATGAATACAAAGTTTTCCTTGATCTTTTGGACGGTAAACAACACTTCATTTGGCTAGTCTATTTTTTCTCACTATCTCCTTACCAAAAACCATGGGTATGCTTATACGTTGAATCGTTATGTATGCTAAACAATTAGGTGGTATAGAAATACGTGCTCGCTCCTTTCGGGTTTATAAGATGTGCTCACACTTTTTTTTGGCGAAACACGGTACATATACAGATGCTCACATATATGTAAAAACCCACCCATATGAAAGCACGCACACCCTACCCCAATGAACGTGCCTACACACTCAAATTCTCAATTTCACCAATGAAAGATGGTATATGTAAATATGATCATTCTTTTTTTTTCTGCCTATGTAGCATGCATGTTATTACGATCGAGTCTTGGCATTTGTAAATGACACATCATTTAGGTAGCTACAACATACCCTCTCTGTCTCTGAATAAGTGTACTTGTAGCTTTATACCAAGTTAAATTTATTTAAGTTTTAGACAATTTTATTGGAAAACATTGCAATATTTCTAACACTAAATTAATATTAGTAGATTCATCTTAAAATGATCTAACAATTTTACATCATATATGTCGGTACCATGTGTTTTAGTTTTCCTTACAAGTAGCATCATGTCGTAGAATCCCCCACGTGGCAACTATGACGATGCATATTGCGCGAAATTAGTCAACCATTGTTTTACTCCTTCTGTCTTAAAAATAAAATTCACTAATTTGGTTGATAAGGGGGTTGGTATGCTTCAGTATGCTGATGATATAATTTTTCTGATACAATATGATCTACAACAGACAAGGAATTTAGAACTCCTTTTATATATTTTTGAATCCATGTCTTCTTTGAAGATAAATTTTGAGAAGAGTGAAGTTATGCTAATTCTGGATGATGATACCAAGGCTTACTGCTTTTCTGATTTGTTTAACTGTAAAAAAATTTCTTGGCCAATTAAATATCTGGACACACCTATTTGTGCTAGGAGATCAACTATTGCTGAAATGGTGTTTCTGGGAGAGAGAACTGAGAAAAAAATTGAGTGGCTGGGTCGGCAATACCATGTCCATTAGGGGGAGGTTTATCAATATTAATGTCTGCTTATGAAGCATTGCAGTGTATCAAATGTCCACGATGTTATTACATAAGACAAACATTGACGAAATTGATAAACCCATTAGAACTTCCTTTTGGGCTGGAAGTCATGACAAGAGAAACTATCATTTTGTGAGATGGAAATGGATCTGTAAACCAAGGAAGAAAGGTGGTATGGGGTTGAAGGACTTGTATAAATTTAATATTAGTCTGATGTGTAAATGGTGGTGGAAGTTGGAGAATGACAATGGTCCCTCGCAGGATTTTATGAGGAACAAATATCTTAGAGGGTGTGGTGTTTTCTTTGCAAAACACAGACCTAGTGGCTCCCCTTTGTGGGCAGACATGCTACAGAAAAAAATTATAATTGTGTGGGAGAAGAATGCAGGTTGGCAATGGAAGGATGACCAACTTCTGGGGTGACTCTTGGTGTGGGGTAAGCCCCTTTGGAAGATATGTTTCATGACATTTACAATATCTGCAATGAGCAAGATATCACTTTGGCATCTGATGCTGGTATGGACTGGAATTTCACTTTTAGGAGGTGGATGACCGCTGATCTTTCTATCCAGAAACAGGGTTTGGTAGCATTATTATCTTAGATTCATCGTAATGAGGAGAAAGATAGGCATTTCTAGAAATGGTTAAAAAGTGGTAAGTTCACGGTCAAGTCAGTATATAAACATCTTTGCAGCAATGGTATGGACAGACCTTTCAGGCACTTACGGAAAGTAATATCCCTCTTAAGATCAAGATTTGGTTATGGACCATCTGACACGATGCAATCGCCACCCAGGACAACTTGTTAAAACGAAACTGGTTAGGGAGCCCTTGCTGTCAATTCTGCAGTGATAATGAGATAGTCACTCATCTTTTTTTAGTGCGTAACTGCAAAATTTGTCTGGATTTCTATGGGGAAGGCCATTGGTGCCGCCATTGGTGCTCCCACATGCATAGGCTCCTTCTCACAATTCTTCTGGTGGTTCCCTCAATTTGTTCCTGCCAGCCACAACACACAAATTGGTGGATTGACGGCAATCCGTTGGGCAATTTAGAAGTTGCGAAACAGGGCTTGTTTTGATGGCAAGCTTATTCATTACCCATTGAATTCATAAGCTCTTATGTGGTTTTTGTGAAATACTAGGCAGGTCTCCATGGAGCTACAAATGCCGAGGAAATTTGTGCTTGCGCTGACAACCTCATGAATCTTGCGACGATGGCAGCTGGGGTGAGAACAGATGGTTCTACGTCGAATCCACCCCTTCTGATGGACAAGATAGACACTGGAGATGATGGCAGCAAGTCACCTACTGACGGGTGAAAAAAGAGAAAGTTCCCATGCTGATGATTTTCAGTTCTTCATGTTGGCAGACCATCGTGCTTTTGGGTTACCTTACCTTATCGTTTTTCCGGCCATGTAATATACTTCTTACCTTTGTCTCTCCCTTCCGAGAACGCTAGCCAAGGTGGCCCTCCCCACTTTCTCCCCCCCCCCCCTCCTCTCTTTTTCTTGTGTTTGATCACCTAGATAATCTTTGCCCGGTTGGCTGTGTTTTCGTTATCTCTATGGTAATGAAAATCGATCCTATCACTGGGCCGCTTGGAAAAGTTGCCGATAGGGTGGATTGCTTGTGTAGTTGTAAGCACTATAGGTCATCTTTTTCATACAAAGCGGGGGGGAGGGAGTTGGTGTACAGCACGGACGGATGCTGGGATGCATGGTCCTATTCACAAGCACTACGTGTCCACTAGCTAGTTCGATCGTTTCTTTAAGCGCACATGAAGACCGAAAGTTTTATTAATCGCCTCTTGTTTAGACGATCGTGGTAAGTCGAAAACTCCAAAACCTGGATCGCCGGCCGCAGCTAAAATAAGTCCTATTAAACTATGTCTCATACACATGCAGATGTAGAATGCAGTAACGGTGGTGTCGTATTCCATGTCGTTCAAAACCAAAAAGTAATTGCGCGCGCATGCACACATGCCACAGACATTAGGAAGACGAAGTCCGATCGGTCGATTTCGGCGGCGGGGACCTGCGTGCGGCCGGCGAGCAAGAGGAGCTGACAAGTTGGGTTCCAATTTTTTTACAAAAATGCCTAGTGTATTGGAAATATTTTAACATCTATTACCTCTAACTATTAACATCATGTCACGTCAGCACCAACAGTGGGCCTATTTGGTTAGAAACATAATCAAACTATCAATGTTCTTTTTTATTTGGGAACATGATCCGGACAAGTTGAAAAAAATACCGAACAATAAAAAGCATCTTAACAAAAATGAAGATTACAATGAAAAATTCTTGAGATGCCTACCCTTCGTTTTCAACCTCCAGACCTTGTTGATGGCGCGCCGCCGCTCCTTGAGTCGGCATGACATTGTTGGTTGTGGACAAGAAGTCACCGAATGGCTCCATGAAACACCTTGGCGACCCGAAGAATCCCACATCCAGAAGAAGTCCTCGAGAATCACACCACTCCTACAAACTTCTCGGCGTTGCTGTCGAAATGGGGCTGTAACTAGGAAGACTTCATTGGAGAAGACGCCGCCGCCACCATCTAAGTGCCACCCCACCAAACCAAAGCTCTAAAGCCAGGGGAACGGAGCCCTCTCATAGACCGGGGCCAATATTTACACCGCTTCCATGCATGGCCCAAAAGCCACAGAAGCGAGGCAGATCTCCAGCGGCGCCAACGGGAGACTGACGAATTTTAATCTCCTCCTGATCGTTTCTCGGGCGAAGGAAGGTGAGGAAATTTAGTTGAGCAACCAATGTTCTTTGCGACCACTAGTGGAAAACAGGGCTTTTGTGGCGGCTCGTACGGGCCTTTTGTCGCGGGCGGCCAGCCGCGACAACAAAGGCGCGATAAAAGGTAGGCCTTTTGTCGCGGGTCGCTTACCACCCGCGACATATAGTCCACCACGTGGCAGGCTTGAGGCGTGCAGGGGACACGCCCTTTTGTCGCGGGCGGTATTACCACCCGCGACAAAAGGCCCTCTACGTGGCGCGCGCACAACGCTGCTGCTTTAGGGTTTGAGGGGTGCAGCACCCCCCCCCCCGCCACCGACCGCCTGTTATTTCATTTTTTTCATTCGAAAATAAAAGTTGCATATATTTGTACGCTACTAGAAGTGGTACATGATACGTCTCCAACGTATCCACAATTTCTGATGTTCCATGCTTGTTTTATGACAATACTTACATGTTTTGCTTGCACTTTATGATGATTTTATGCGTTTTCCGGAACTAACCTATTAACAAGATGCCACGGTGCCGGTTCTGTTTTCTGCTGTTTTTGGTTCCGGAAAGGCTGTTCGGGCAATATTCTCGGAATTCGACGAAACGAAGACCAAACATCATAATTCACCGAGACGGACCAGGACACCGAAGGGGAGTCAGAGGGGAGGACTGGGGCCCCCACACCATAGGGCCGCGCGGGCCAGCCCCTGGACGCGCCGGCCTATGGGGAGGGCACCCTGTTGCCCCTCCTGCGCCGCCTCTTCGCCTATATAAGCCCTTTCGACCTAAAAACTCGATACCAATTGACGAAACTCCAGAAAGACTCCAGGGGCGCCGCCACCATCGCGAAACTCCGTTTCGGGGGACATAAGTCTCTGTTCCGGCACCCTGCCGGGACGGGGAAGTGCCCCCGAAAGCCATCTCCATCGACGCCACCGCCTCCACCATGCTCCGTGAGTAGTTCCCCCATGGACTACAGGTTCTAGCTGTAGCTAGTTGGTATTCTCTCCCCCATGTACTTCAATACAATGATCTCATGAGCTGCCTTACATGATTGAGATTCATCTGCTGTAATCGGTGTTGTGTTTGTCGGGATCCGATGGACTGTTACGTTATGATTGTCTATCTATAAAGTTTGTGAAGTTATTGTTGCTGCAATCTTGTTGTGTTTAATGCTTGTCACTAGGGCCCGAGTGGCATGATCTTAGATTTAAGCTCTATACTTATTGCTTAGATTGTATCTACAAGTTGTATGCACATGTCTATGTCCGGAACCAAAGGCCCCAAAGTGACAGAAATTGGAACAACTGGAGGGGAAGGCTTAGATATGAGGATCACATGTTTTCACGGAGTGTTAATGCTTTGCTCCGGTGCTCTATTAAAAGGAGTGCCTTAATTTCCAAGTAGATTCCCTAGAGGCCCGGCTGCCACCGGCTGGTAGGACAAAAGATGTTGTACAAGTTTCTCATTGCGAGCACGTATGACTATATATGGAAAACATGCCTACATGATTAATGATCTTGATGTTCTTTCTTAATGCTATTTCAATCCTATCAATTCCCGACTGTAATTTGTTCACCCAACACTTGTTATTGGAGAGTTGCCACTAGTGTAGATAGCTGGGAACCCCGGTCCATCTTTCATCATCATATACTCGTTCTACATGTCATTGGAAGTAGTATCAACTATCTTCTGGTGCCATTGCTCCTGTGTTACTATTACTATTGCTCTCATATCACTGCTACTTTCACATCACCCCTGTTACTAGTGCTTTTCCAGGTGCAGCTGAATTGACAACTCAGTTGTTAAGGCTTATAAGTATTCTTTACCTCCCATTGTGTCGAATCAATAAATTTGGGTTTTACTACCCGCGAAGACTGCTGCGATCCCCTATACTTGTGGGTAATCAAGACTGTTTTCTGGCGCCGTTGCCGGGGAGGCATAGCTCTACTCATAAGTTCACCTGGGGAGTACACTCTACCTCTCTCTCTGTTTTTGTTTTATTTTATTTTGTTTTGCTTAGTTTACTTTTGTCTAGTTTATTTGTGCTTAGTTTATTTCTGTCTAGTATTATTTTGCTTAGTTTACTTTTGCCTAGTTTGTTTTTGTCTTGTTTTATTTTCCTCATATACCCGAAAATCCATAAAAATTTGAAAAATCGAAAAATTAAAAACTGCTAGAACCTACAACCTATCTGGAGCTTATAGAATTATATAATAATTATAGAAAATCAAGAGCGGGAGAAGTGATGAGTGTTGTGATAGAAAAACTGAAAACAATTGCTAAAATCTTGCTTAAACGCCATGATATAAACTCGTTGCTCTCAACAAGACACTAAACATCTTAAATTTCAATGTGGCTTTAGTGAGGAATTTTTAATTAAGAACTATAATCGGAATAGCTATATTCATTTTGGGTTTGAAGAGGTAGAACAATTTGTCATATTTATGGGAGCCTCTGAGATAGAATCCTTCATGGTTAAAAATTATGAAACTTGTGTTGTTTGTAAGGACCTTAAAGATTATGTCTCTTCTATCCTTAATTTTTGCAATGAAAGTTACACCGATAATCCTTATATCATTGATTATAAAGAGAGACTCATTAATGCAAAAGAATGCACTCACAATTTGCGGGGACTCGTGGAAGAAGAAATTGATGAACTCGAAAGCTCATTGGATGAAAAAGAGGAGGAAATTGATGAACCCGAAAGCTCATTGGATGAAAAAGAAGAGGAGAGTGATGAACAAAAGGAGGAAGAATGGATTAGCTACCCATGCCAACCTTCTAATGAGAGTAACTCTTTATCTCTTACACTATTTGATTGTCCTCCATGCTTACCGAAAGAGGTTGAATGTTATGTTCCTGTGGATTCTCTTGAAATATTCCCTATGAGTAAAAATTGTGAGAATAATTATGCTACTGTTATTTATGATAATCCATGCTACTTTGATAAATCTTATGATAATGCTTTGTTTGTGCCTGATGTCGAAATGCATGGTACTAAAGAATTTTGCGTAGCAAATGTTTATGATAAAGCTCTTGATGATGGTCCTATGTTACTTGATAATATTAATTGTACTACTAGTGAAAATGGGATTGGAGAGGTCTTGACATTATCTATGAGTCCCATATCTCTTGAGATTGATCAACCATCTTGTTATATTATTGATAAAAGTGTGTTTGAAAGTTTTAATCGCATTATTTTTGAGCTTGATAAAAATTATGTGTTTATGGATCATGAAAAGCATGCTATATGTGATAGTTATATTATTGAGTTTGTTCATGAAGCTACTGAAAATTATTATGAGAGAGGAAAATATAGTTGTAAAAATTTTCATGGTACAAAAACACCTCTCTATATGCTTAAAATTTTGAAGTTACTCTTGTTTTATCTTCTTATGCTTGTCACTTTGTTCTTCATGAATTTATTTGTGTACAAGATTCCTATGCATAGGAAGAGGGTTAGACTTAAATGTGTTTTGAATTTGCTTCTTGATTCTCTCTTTTGCTTCAACTCGTATTTCTTGCGAGTGCATCATCAAAATTGCTGAGCCCATCTTAATGGCTATAAAGAAAGAACTTCTTGGGAGATAACCCATGTGTTTATTTTGCTACTGTTTTTTTGTGTCTTGGAAGTTGTTACTACTGTAGCAACCTCTCCTTATCTTTATTTTATTGCAATGTTGTGCCAAGTGAAGCCTCTAATCGAAGGTTGATGCTAGATTTGGATTTCTGCGCAGAAACAGATTTCTATCTGTCACGAATCTGGGCTGTTTTCTCCGTAGGTAACTCAGAAAATTATGCCAATTTACGTGCGTGTTCCTCAGATATGTACGCAACTTTCATTAGTTTTGAGTTTTCTGATTTGAGCAACGGAAGTACCTCTTTAAAATTCGTCTTTACTGGCTGTTCTATTTTGGCATATTCTGTCTCTGTTTTTTTGCATTGTCTCTTGTGGACTTTAAGCAATGCTTTCTAGACGTGGAGAGCTGTAGCTAATGTTTTATTGAGTTCTTGAAATGTTTCACTACAGGACTAAAAGTGGATTCAAGTTTTTTGAGTACTAACCCCTCTAATGAAGTTTATGAGAAGTTTGGTGTGAAGGAAGTTTTCAAGGGTCAAGAGAGGAGGATGATATATGATCAAGAAGAGTGAAAAGTCTAAGCTTGGGGACGCCCCCGTGGTTCATCCCTGCATATTTCAAGAATACTCAAGCGTCTAAGCTTGGGGATGCCCAAGGCATCCCCTTCTTCATCAACTTATCAGGTCACTTCTATTGAAACTATATTTTTATTCGGTCACATCATATATGCTTTACTTGGAGCGTCTGTGTGCTTTTATTTTTGTTTTTGTTTGAATAAGATCGGATCCTAGCAATCCTTATTTGGGAGAGAGACACGCTCCGCTTTTTCATATGAACACTTGTTCTTCGTTTTACTTTTAATGTTCAATGATAAAAGTTGGAAGCTACGACACTTATTGTTATTTGGTTGGAAATAGAGAATGCCTCATAATGTCTTGGATAATTTGACACTTGGCAATTGTTTTGAGCTCTCAAGTAGATCATGATTAAGTTTTTTCATGTAGTTTAAACCTATTAGTGGAGAACTACCGTAGAGCTTGTTAAAATTGGTTTGCATGATTGGTCTCTCTTAAGGTCTAGATATTTTCTCGGTGAAAGTGTTTGAGCAACAAGGAAGACAATGTAGAGTATTATAATGCTTGCAATATGTTTTTATGTAAGTTTTGTTGTACTGGTTCATACTTGTGTTTGCTTCAAATAACCTTGCTAGCCTAAGCCTTGTACTGAGAGGGAATGCTTCTCGTGCATCCAAAACCTTGAGCCAAAAACTATGCCATTTGTGTCCACCATACCTACCTACTACATGGTATTTCTCCGCCATTCCAAAGTAAATTGCTTGAGTGCTATCTTTAAACAATTCAAAATTTATCACCTTTGATTTGTGTAAATGTTTTATAGCTCATGAGGAAGTATGTGGTGTTTATCTTTCAATCTTGTTGGGCAACTTTCACCAACGGACTAGTGGCTTCATCCGCTTATCCAATAATTTTGCAAAAAGAGCTGGCAATGGGATTCCCAGTCCCAAATTAATCAAACTAAATAGACACTCCTCCATGGTATGTGATTGTTGGACGGCACCCGAAGAATTCGGTTAGCCGTGGCTTTAGAAAGCAAAGGTGGGGAGGAGTGTCATCATAATAAAACTAAAATAAAAAGGCACTCCTTCATGGTATGAGATTGTTGGCAGGCACCCGAGGATTCGGTTGGCCATGGTTTGTGAAAGAAAGGTTGGAAGGAGTGCCACCCAAAAATAAAAATAATTCATGGAGCCGCTCTTTGAAGGTTTGTCTCGGCGAGGGGTTAGAGTGCCCACTACCATTCGTTGACAACAAGAAGCACCTCTCAAAATTTTACTTTTTATGCTCTCTTTATGTTTTCAAAACCAAAGCTCTAGCACAAATATAGCAATCAATGCTTCCTCTCGCGAAGGGCCTTTCTTTTACTTTATGTTGAGTCAGCTTACCTATTTCCTTCCATCTTAGAAGCAAACACTTGTGTCAACTGTGCATTGATTCTTACATACTTGCTTATTTGCATTCATCATATTACTTTGTGTTGACCATTATCCATGAGATATGCATGTTGAAAGTTGAAAGCAACTGCTGAAACTTAAATCTTCATTTGTGTTGCTTCGATGCCTTTACTTTGAATCTATTGCTTTATGAGTTAACTCTTGTGCAAGGCTTTTGATGCTTGTCTTGAAAGTACCCTTCATGAAAAGTTTTGCTATATGTTATCTATTTGTTAGCAACTATAGATCATTGCCTTGAGTCACTTCATTCATCTCATATGCTTTGTAATAGTATGATCAAGGTTATGTAAGTAGCATGTCACTACATAAATTATTCTTTTTATCGTTTACCTACTCGAGGACGAGTAGGAACTAAGCTTGGGATGCCGATACGTCTCCAACGTATCTATAATTTCTGATGTTCCATGCTTGTTTTATGACAATACTTACATGTTTTGCTTGCACTTTATGATGATTTTATGCGTTTTCCGGAACTAACCTATTAACAAGATGCCACAGTGCCGGCTCTCGTTTCTGCTGTTTTTGGTTCCGTAAAGGCTGTTCGGGCAATATTCTCGGAATTCGACGAAACGAAGACCAAACATCATAATTCACCGAGACGGACCAGGACACCGAAGGGGAGTCAGAGGGGAGGCTCGGGGCCCCCACACCATAGGGCCGCGCGGGCCAGCCCTCGGCCGCGCCGGCCTATGGGGAGGGCACCCCGTTGCCCCTCCCGCGCCGCCTCTTCGCCTATATAAGCCCTTTCGACCTAAAAACTCGATACCAATTGACGAAACTCCAGAAAGACTCCAGGGGCGCCGCCACCATCGGGAAACTCCGTTTCGGGGGACAGAAGTCTCTGTTCCGGCACCCTGCCGGGACGGGGAAGTGCCCCCGAAAGCCATCTCCATCGACGCCACCGCCTCCACCATGCTCCATGAGTAGTTCCCCCATGGACTACGGGTTCTAGCTGTAGCTAGTTGGTATTCTCTCCCCCATGTACTTCAATACAATGATCTCATGAGCTGCCTTACATGATTGAGATTCATCTGATGTAATCGGTGTTGTGTTTGTCGGGATCCGATGGATTGTTACGTTATGATTGTCTATCTATAAAGTTTGTGAAGTTATTGTTGCTGCAATCTTGTTGTGTTTAATGCTTGTCACTAGGTCCCGAGTGGCATGATCTTAGATTTAAGCTCTATACTTATTGCTTAGATTGTATCTACAAGTTGTATGCACATGTCTATGTCCGGAACCAAAGGCCCCAAAGTGACAGAAATTGGGACAACTGGAGGGGAAGGCTTAGATATGAGGATCACATGTTTTCACGGAGTGTTAATGATTTGCTCCGGTGCTCTATTAAAAGGAGTGCCTTAATTTCTAGTAGATTCCCTAGAGGCCCGACTGCCACCGGCTGGTAGGACAAAAGATGTTGTACAAGTTTCTCATTGCGAGCACGTATGACTATATATGGAAAACATGCCTACATGATTAATAATCTTGATGTTCTGTCTTAATGCTATTTCAATCCTATCAATTGCCCGACTGTAATTTGTTCACCCAACACTTGTTATTGGAGAGTTGCCACTAGTGTAGATAGCTGGAAACCCCGGTCCATCTTTCATCATCATATACTCGTTCTACATGTCATTGGAAGTAGTATCAACTATCTTCTGGTGTCATTGCTCCTGTGTTACTATTACTGCTGCTGTGTTACTATTACTATTGATCTCATATCACTGCTACTTTCACATCACCCCTGTTACTAGTGCTTTTCCAGGTGCAGCTGAATTGACAACTCAGTTGTTAAGGCTTATAAGTATTCTTTACCTTCCCTTGTGTCGAATCAATAAATTTGGGTTTTACTACCCGCGAAGACTGCTGCGATCCCCTATACTTGTGGGTAATCAAGACTATTTTCTGGCGCCGTTGCCGGGGAGGCATAGCTCTACTCATAAGTTCACCTGGGGAGTACACTATACCTCTCTCTCTGTTTTTGTTTTATTTTATTTTGTTTTGCTTAGTTTACTTTTGTCTAGTTTATTTGTGCTTAGTTTATTTCTGTCTAGTATTATTTTGCTTAGTTTACTTTTGCCTAGTTTGTTTTTGTCTTGTTTTATTTTCCTCATATACCCGAAAATCCATAAAAATTTGAAAAATCGAAAAATTAAAAACTGCTAGAACCTACAACCTATCTGGAGCTTATAGAATTATATAATAATTATAGAAAATCAAGAGCGGGAGAAGTGATGAGTGTTGTGATAGAAAAACTGAAAACAATTGCTAAAATCTTGCTTAAACGCCATGATATAAACTGTTGCTCTCAACAGGACACTAAACATCTTAAATTTCAATGTGGCTTTAGTGAGGAATTTTTAATTAAGAACTATAATCGGAATAGCTATATTCATTTTGGGTTTGAAGAGGTAGAACAATTTGTCATATTTATGGGAGCCTCTGAGATAGAATCCTTCATCGTTAAAAATTATGAAACTTGTGTTGTTTGTAAGGACCTTAAAGATTATGTCTCTTCTATCCTTAATTTTTGCAATGAAAGTTACACTGATAATCCTTATATCATTGATTATAAAGAGAGACTCATTAATGCACAAGAATGCACTCACAATTTGCAGGGACCTGTGGAAGAAGAAATTGATGAACCTGAAAGCTCATTGGATGAAAAAGAGGAGGAAATTGATGAACCTGAAAGCTCATTGGATGAAAAAGAAGAGGAGAGTGATGAACAAAAGGAGGAAGAATGGATTAGCTACCCATGCCAACCTTCTAATGAGAGTAACTCTTTATCTCTTACACTATTTGATTGTCCTCCATGCTTACCGAAAGAGGTTGAATGTTATGTTCCTGTGGATTCTCTTGAAATATTCCCTATGAGTAAAAATTGTGAGAATAATTATGCTACTGTTATTTATGATAATCCATGCTACTTTGATAAATCTTATGATAATGCTTTGTTTGTGCCTGATGTCGAAATGCATGGTACTAAAGAATTTTGCGTAGCAAATGTTTATGATAAAGCTCTTGATGATGGTCCTATGTTACTTGATAATATTAATTGTACTACTAATGAAAATGGGATTGGAGAGGTCTTGACATTATCTATGAGTCCCATATCTCTTGAGATTGATCAACCATCTTGTTATATTATTGATAAAAGTGTGTTTGAAAGTTTTAATCGCATTATTTTTGAGCTTGATAAAAATTATGTGTTTATGGATCATGAAAAGCATGCTATATGTGATAGTTATATCATTGAGTTTGTTCATGAAGCTACTTGAAAATTATTATGAGAGAGGAAAATATAGTTGTAGAAATTTTCATGGTACAAAAACACCTCTCTATATGCTTAAAATTTTGAAGTTACTCTTGTTTTATCTTCTTATGCTTGTCACTTTGTTCTTCATGAATTTATTTGTGTACAAGATTCCTATGCATAGGAAGAGGGTTAGACTTAAATGTGTTTTGAATTTGCTTCTTGATTCTCTCTTTTGCTTCAACTCTTATTTCTTGCGAGTGCATCATCAAAATTGCTGAGCCCATCTTAATGGCTATAAAGAAAGAACTTCTTGGGAGATAACCCATGTGTTTATTTTACTACTGTTTTGTTGTGTCTTGGAAGTTGTTACTACTGTAGCAACCTCTCCTTATCTTTATTTTATTGCAATGTTGTGCCAAGTGAAGCCTCTAATCGAAGGTTGATGCTAGATTTGGATTTCTCGCAGAACTGATTTCTATCTGTCACGAATCTGGGCTGTTTTCTCTGTAGCTAACTCAGAAAATTATGCCAATTTACGTGCGTGTTCCTCCGATATGTACGCAACTTTCATTAGTTTTGAGTTTTCTGATTTGAGCAACGGAAGTACCTCTTTAAAATTCGTCTTTACTGGCTGTTCTGTTTTGGCATATTCTGTCTCTGTTTTTTGCATTGTCTCTTGTGGACTTTAAGCAATGCTTTATAGACGTGGAGAGCTGTAGCTAATGTTTTATTGAGTTCTTGAAATGTTTCACTACAGGACTAAAAGTGGATTCAAGTTTTTTGAGTACTAACCCCTCTAATGAAGTTTATGAGAAGTTTGGTGTGAAGGAAGTTTTCAAGGGTCAAGAGAGGAGGATGATATATGATCAAGAAGAGTGAAAAGTCTAAGCTTGGGGATGCCCCCGTGGTTCATCCCTGCATATTTCAAGAAGACTCAAGCGTCTAAGCTTGGGGATGCCCAAGGCATCCCCTTCTTCATCAACTTATCAGGTCACTTCTATTGAAACTATATTTTTATTCGGTCACATTATATATGCTTTACTTGGAGCGTCTATGTGCTTTTATTTTTGTTTTTGTTTGAATAAGATCGGATCCTAGCAATCCTTGTTTGGGAGAGAGACACGCTCCGCTTTTTCATATGAACACTTGTTCTTCGTTTTACTTTTAATGTTCAATGATAAAAGTTGGAAGCTACAGCACTTATTGTTATATGGTTGGAAATAGAGAATGCCTCATAATGTCTTGGATAATTTGACACTTGGCAATTGTTTTGAGCTCTCAAGTAGATCATGATTAAGTTTTTTCATGTAGTTTAAACCTATTAGTGGAGAACTACCGTAGAGCTTGTTAAAATTGGTTTGCATGATTGGTCTCTCTTAAGGTCTAGATATTTTACGGTGAAAGTGTTTGAGCAACAAGGAAGACGAGTGTAGAGTATTATAATGCTTGCAATATGTTTTTATGTAAGTTTTGTTGTACTCGGTTCATACTTGTGTTTGCTTCAAATAACCTTGCTAGCCTAAGCCTTGTACTGAGAGGGAATGCTTCTCGTGCATCCAAAACCTTGAGCCAAACACTATGCCATCTGTGTCCACCATACCTACCTACTACATGGTATTTCTCCGCCATTCCAAAGTAAATTGCTTGAGTGCTACCTTTAAACAATTCAAAATTTATCACCTTTGATTTGTGTAAATGTTTTATAGCTCATGAGGAAGTATGTGGTGTTTATCTTTCAATCTTGTTGGGCAACTTTCACCAATGGACTAGTGGCTTCATCCGCTTATCCAATAATTTTGCAAAAAGAGCTGGCAATGGGATTCCCAGTCCCAAATTAATCAACCTAAATAGACACTCCTCCATGGTATGTGATTGTTGGACGGCACCCGAAGAATTCGGTTAGCCATGGCTTGAGAAAGCAAAGGTGGGGAGGAGTGTCATCATAATAAAACTAAAATAAAAAGGCACTCCTTCATGGTATGAGATTGTTGGCAGGCACCCGAGGATTCGGTTAGCCATGGTTTGTGAAAGAAAGGTTGGAAGGAGTGCCACCCAAAAATAAAAATAATTCATGGAGCCGCTCTTTGAAGGTTTGTCTGGCAAGGGGGTTAGAGTGCCCACTACCATTCGTTGACAACAAGAAACACCTCTCAAAATTTTACTTTTATGCTCTCTTTATGTTTTCAAAACCAAAGCTCTAGCACAAATATAGCAATCAATGCTTCCCTCTGCGAAGGGCCTTTCTTTTACTTTATGTTGAGTCAGTTTACCTATTTCCTTCCATCTTAGAAGCAAACACTTGTGTCAACTGTGCATTGATTCTTACATACTTGCTTATTTGCATTCATCATATTACTTTGTGTTGACAATTATCCATGAGATATGCATGTTGAAAATTGAAAGCAAGCTGCTGAAACTTAAATCTTCATTTGTGTTGCTTCGATGCCTTTACTTTGAATCTATTGCTTTATGAGTTAACTCTTGTGCAAGGCTTTTGATGCTTGTCTTGAAAGTACTCTTCATGAAAAGTTTTGCTATATGTTATCTATTTGTTAGCAACTATAGATCATTGCCTTGAGTCACTTCATTCATCTCATATGCTTTGTAATAGTATGATCAAGGTTATGTAAGTAGCATGTCACTACATAAATTATTCTTTTTATCGTTTACCTACTCGAGGACGAGTAGGAACTAAGCTTAGGGATGCGATACGTCTCCAACGTATCCATAATTTCGATGTTCCATGCTTGTTTTATGACAATACTTACATGTTTTGCTTGCACTTTATGATGATTTTATGCGTTTTCCGGAACTAACCTATTAACAAGATGCCACGGTGCCGGTTCTCGTTTTACTGCTGTTTTTGGTTCCGGAAAGGCTGTTCGGGCAATATTCTCGGAATTCGACGAAACGAAGACCAAACATCATAATTTCACCGAGATGGACCCGGACACCGAAGGGGAGTCGGAGGAGGCCCGGGGCCCACCACACCATAGGGCCGCGCGGGCCGCCCTCGGCGCGCCGGCCTATGGGGAGGGCACCCGCTGCCCCTCCTGCGCCGCCTCTTCGCCTATATAAGCCCTTTCGACCTAAAACTCGATACCAATTGACGAAACTCCGGAAAGACTCCGGGGGCGTCGCCACCATCGCGAAACTCCGTTTCGGGGGACAGAAGTCTCGTTCCGGCACCTGCCGGGACGAGGAAGTGCCTCGGAAGCCATCTCCATCGACGCCACCGCCTCCATCATGCTCCGTGAGTAGTTCCCCCATGGACTACGGGTTCTAGCTGTAGCTAGTTGGTATTCTCTCCCCCATGTACTTCAATACAATGATCTCATGAGCTGCCTTACATGATTGAGATTCATCCGATGTAATCGGTGTTGTGTTTGTCGGGATCCGATGGATTGTTACGTTATGATTGTCTATCTATAAAGTTTGTGAAGTTATTGTTGCTGCAATCTTGTTGTGTTTAATGCTTGTCACTAGGTCCCGAGTGGCATGATCTTAGATTTAAGCTCTATACTTATTGCTTAGATTGTATCTACAAGTTGTATGCACATGTCTATGTCCGGAACCAAAGGCCCCAAAGTGACGAAATTGGGACAACTCGGAGGGGAAGGCTTAGATATGAGGATCACATGTTTTCACGGAGTGTTAATGATTTGCTCCGGTGCTCTATTAAAAGGAGTGCCTTAATTTCCGATAGATTCCCTAGAGGCCCGACTGCCACCGGCTGGTAGGACAAAAGATGTTGTACAAGTTTCTCATTGCGAGCACGTATGACTATATATGGAAAACATGCCTACATGATTAATGATCTTGATGTTCTGTCTTAATGCTATTTCAATCCTATCAATTGCCCGACTGTAATTTGTTCACCCAACACTTGTTATTGGAGAGTTGCCACTAGTGTAGATAGCTGGGAACCCCGGTCCATCTTTCATCATCATATACTCGTTCTACATGTCATTGGAAGTAGTATCAACTATCTTCTCGGTGCCATTGCTCCTATGTTACTATTACTCATTGCTGTGTTACTATTACTATTGCTCTCATATCATCGCTACTTTCACATCACCCCTGTTACTAGTGCTTTTCCAGTGCAGCTGAATTGACAACTCGAGTTGTTAAGGCTTATAAGTATTCTTTACCTCCCCTTGTGTCGAATCAATAAATTTGGGTTTTACTACCCGCGAAGACTCGTCGCGATCCCCTATACTTGTGGGTAATCAAGATCATTTTACGGCGCCGTTGCCGGGGAGGCATAGCTCTACTCATAAGTTCACCGGGGAGTACACTCTACCTCTCTCTCTGTTTTTGTTTTATTTTATTTTGTTTTGCTTAGTTTACTTTTGTCTAGTTTATTTGTGCTTAGTTTATTTCTGTCTAGTATTATTTTGCTTAGTTTACTTTTGCCTAGTTTGTTTTTGTCTTGTTTTATTTTCCTCATATACCCAAAAATCCATAAAAATTTGAAAAATCGAAAAATTAAAAACTGCTATTATGGGAGAACCTACAACCTATCTCGGAGCTTATAGAATTATATAATAATTATAGAAAATCAAGAGCGGGAGAAGTGATGAGTGCTTCGTGATAGAAAAACTGAAAACAATTGCTAAAATCTTGCTTAAACGCCATGATATAAACTGTTGCTCTCAACAGGACACTAAACATCTTAAATTTCAATGTGGCTTTAGTGAGGAATTTTTAATTAAGAACTATAATCGGAATAGCTATATTCATTTTGGGTTTGAAGAGGTAGAACAATTTGTCATATTTATGGGAGCCTCCGAGATAGAATCCTTCATGGTTAAAAATTATGAAACTTGTGTTGTTTGTAAGGACCTTAAAGATTATGTCTCTTCTATCCTTAATTTTTGCAATGAAAGTTACAACTGATAATCCTTATATCATTGATTATAAAGAGAGACTCATTAATGCACAAGAATGCACTCACAATTTGCGAGGACCTGTGGAAGAAGAAATTGATGAACCCGAAAGCTCATTGGATGAAAAAGAGGAGGAAATTGATGAACCTGAAAGCTCATTGGATGAAAAAGAAGAGGAGAGTGATGAACAAAAGGAGAAAGAATGGATTAGCTACCCATGCCAACCTTCTAATGAGAGTAACTCTTTATCTCTTACACTATTTGATTGTCCTCCATGCTTACCGAAAGAGGTTGAATGTTATGTTCCTGTGGATTCTCTTGAAATATTCCCTATGAGTAAAACTTGTGAGAATAATTATGCTACTGTTATTTATGATAATCCATGCTACTTTTATAAATCTTATGATAATGCTTTGTTTGTGCCTGATGTCGAAATGCATGGTACTAAAGAATTTTGCGTAGCAAATGTTTATGATAAAGCTCTTGATGATGGTCCTATGTTACTTGATAATATTAATTGTACTACTAATGAAAATGGGATTGGAGAGATCTTGACATTATCTATGAGTCCCATATCTCTTGAGATTGATCAACCATCTTGTTATATTATTGATAAAAGTGTGTTTGAAAGTTTTAATCGCATTATTTTTGAGCTTGATAAAAATTATGTGTTTATGGATCATGAAAAGCATGCTATATGTGATAGTTATATTATTGAGTTTGTTCATGAAGCTACTGAAAATTATTATGAGAGAGGAAAATATAGTTGTAGAAATTTTCATGGTACTAAAACACCTCTCTATATGCTTAAAATTTTGAAGTTACTCTTGTTTTATCTTCTTATGCTTGTCACTTTGTTCTTCATGAATTTATTTGTGTACAAGATTCCTATGCATAGGAAGAGGGTTAGACTTAAATGTGTTTTGAATTTGCTTCTTGATTCTCTCTATTGCTTCAACTCTTATTTCTTGCGAGTGCATCATCAAAATTGCTGAGCCCATCTTAATGGCTATAAAGAAAGAACTTCTTGGGAGATAACCCATGTGTTTATTTTGCTACTGTTTTGTTGTGTCTTGGAAGTTGTTACTACTGTAGCAACCTCTCCTTATCTTTATTTTATTGCCATGTTGTGCCAAGTGAAGCCTCTAATCGAAGGTTGATGCTAGATTTGGATTTCTGCGCAGAAACAGATTTCTATCTGTCACGAATCTGGGATGTTTTCTCTGTAGGTAACTCAGAAAATTATGCCAATTTACGTGCGTGTTCCTCAGATATGTACGCAACTTTCATTAGTTTTTAGTTTTCTGATTTGAGCAACGGAAGTACCTCTTTAAAATTCGTCTTTACTGGCTGTTCTGTTTTGGCATATTATGTCTCTGTTTTTTGCATTGTCTCTTGTGGACTTTAAGCAATGCTTTCTAGACGTGGAGAGCTATAGCTAATGTTTTATTGAGTTCTTGCAATGTTTCACTACAGGACTAAAAGTGGATTCAAGTTTTTTGAGTACTAACCCCTCTAATGAAGTTTATGAGAAGTTTGGTGTGAACGAAGTTTTCAAGGGTCAAGAGAGGAGGATGATATATGATCAAGAAGAGTGAAAAGTCTAAGCTTGGGGACGCCCCCGTGGTTCATCCCTGCATATTTCAAGAAGACTCAATCGTCTAAGCTTGGGGATGCCCAAGGCATCCCCTTCTTCATCAACTTATCAGGTCACTTCTATTGAAACTATATTTTTATTCGGTCACATCATATATGCTTTACTTGGAGCGTCTGTGTGCTTTTATTTTTGTTTTTGTTTGAATAAGATCGGATCCTAGAAATCCTTGTTTGGGAGAGAGACACGCTCCGCTTTTTCATATGAACACTTGTTCTTCGTTTTACTTTTAATGTTCAATGATAAAAGTTGGAAGCTACAACACTTATTGTTATTTGGTTGGAAATAGAGAATGCCTCATAATGTCTTGGATAATTTGACACTTGGCAATTGTTTTGAGCTCTCAAGTAGATCATGATTAAGTTTTTTCATGTAGTTTAAACCTATTAGTGGAGAACTACCGTAGAGCTTGTTAAAATTGGTTTGCATGATTGGTCTCTCTTAAGGTCTAGATATTTTTACGGTAAAAGTGTTTGAGCAACAAGGAAGACAGTGTAGAGTATTATAATGCTTGCAATATGTTTTTATGTAAGTTTTGTTGTACCGGTTCATACTTGTGTTTGCTTCAAATAACCTTGCTAGCCTAAGCCTTGTACTGAGAGGGAATGCTTCTCGTGCATCCAAAACCTTGAGCCAAAAACTATGCCATTTGTGTCCACCATACCTACCTACTACATGGTATTTCTCCGCCATTCCAAAGTAAATTGCTTGAGTGCTATCTTTAAATAATTCAAAATTATCACCTTTGATTTGTGTAAATGTTTTATAGCTCATGAGGAAGTATGTGGTGTTTATCTTTCAATCTTGTTGGGCAACTTTCACCAACGGACTAGTGGCTTCATCCGCTTATCCAATAATTTTGCAAAAAGAGCTGGCAATGGGATTCCCGATCCCAAATTAATCAAACTAAATAGACACTCCTCCATGGTATGTGATTGTTGGACGGCACCCGAAGAATTCGGTTAGCCATGGCTTGAGAAAGCAAAGGTGGGGAGGAGTGTCATCATAATAAAACTAAAATAAAAAGGCACTCCTTCATGGTATGAGATTGTTGGCAGGCACCCGAGGATTCGGTTGGCCATGGTTTGTGAAAGAAAGGTTGGAAGGAGTGCCACCCAAAAATAAAAATAATTCATGGAGCCGCTCTTTGAAGGTTTGTCTGGCGAGGGGGTTAGAGTGCCCACTACCATTCGTTGACAACAAGAAGCACCTCTCAAAATTTTACTTTTTATGCTCTCTTTATGTTTTCAAAACCAAAGCTCTAGCACAAATATAGCAATCAATGCTTCCCTCTGCGAAGGGCCTTTCTTTTACTTTATGTTGAGTCAGTTTACCTATTTCCTTCCATCTTAGAAGCAAACACTTGTGTCAACTGTGCATTGATTCTTACATACTTGCTTATTTGCATTCATCATATTACTTTGTGTTGACCATTATCCATGAGATATGCATGTTGAAAATTGAAAGCAACTGCTGAAACTTAAATCTTCATTTGTGTTGCTTCGATGCCTTTACTTTGAATCTATTGCTTTATGAGTTAACTCTTGTGCAAGGCTTTTGATGCTTGTCTTGAAAGTACCCTTCATGAAAAGTTTTGCTATATGTTATCTATTTGTTAGCAACTATAGATCATTGCCTTGAGTCACTTCATTCATCTCATATGCTTTGTAATAGTATGATCAAGGTTATGTAAGTAGCATGTCACTACATAAATTATTCTTTTTATCGTTTACCTACTCGAGGACGAGTAGGAACTAAGCTTGGGGATGCTGATACGTCTCCAACGTATCCATAATTTCGATGTTCCATGCTTGTTTTATGACAATACTTACATGTTTTGCTTGCACTTTATGATGATTTTATGCGTTTTCCGGAACTAACCTATTAACAAGATGCCACGATGCCAGCTTCTGTTTTCTGCTGTTTTTGGTTCCGAAAGGCTGTTCGGGCAATATTCTCGGAATTCGACGAAACGAAGACCAAACATCATAATTCACCGAGATGGACCAGGACACCGAAGGGGAGTCGGAGGGAGGCCCGGGGCCCCCACACCATAGGGCCGCGCGGGCCAGCCCCTGGCCGCGCCGGCCTATGGGGAGGGCACCCAGTTGCCCCTCCTGCGCCGCCTCTTCGCCTATATAAGCCCTTTCGACCTAAAAACTCGATACCAATTGACGAAACTCCAGAAAGACTCCAGGGGTGTCGCCACCATCGCGAAACTCCGTTTCGGGGGACAGAAGTCTCTGTTCCGGCACCCTGCCGGGACGGGGAAGTGCCCTCGAAAGCCATCTCCATCGACGCCACCGCCTCCACCATGCTCCGTGAGTAGTTCCCCCATGGACTACGGGTTCTAGCTGTAGCTAGTTGGTATTCTCTCCCCCATGTACTTCAATACAATGATCTCATGAGCTGCCTTACATGATTGAGATTCATCTGATGTAATCGGTGTTGTGTTTGTCGGGATCCGATGGATTGTTACGTTATGATTGTCTATCTATAAAGTTTGTGAAGTTATTGTTGCTGCAATCTTGTTGTGTTTAATGCTTGTCACTAGGTCCCGAGTGGCATGATCTTAGATTTAAGCTCTATACTTATTGCTTAGATTGTATCTACAAGTTGTATGCACATGTCTATGTCCGGAACCAAAGGCCCCAAAGTGACGAAATTGGGACAACCTGGAGGGGAAGGCTTAGATATGAGGATCACATGTTTTCACGGAGTGTTAATGATTTGCTCCGGTGCTCTATTAAAAGGAGTGCCTTAATTTCCGATAGATTCCCTAGAGGCCCGATCTGCCACCGGCTGGTAGGACAAAAGATGTTGTACAAGTTTCTCATTGCGAGCACGTATGACTATATATGGAAAACATGCCTACATGATTAATGATCTTGATGTTCTGTCTTAATGCTATTTCAATCCTATCAATTGCCCGACTGTAATTTGTTCACCCAACACTTGTTATTGGAGAGTTGCCACTAGTGTAGATAGCTGGGAACCCCGGTCCATCTTTCATCATCATATACTCGTTCTACATGTCATTGGAAGTAGTATCAACTATCTTCTGGTGCCATTGCTCCTATGTTACTATTACTGCTGCTGTGTTACTATTACTATTGCTCTCATATCACTGCTACTTTCACATCACCCCTGTTACTAGTGCTTTTCCAGGTGCAGCTGAATTGACAACTCAGTTGTTAAGGCTTATAAGTATTCTTTACCTCCCCTTGTGTCGAATCAATAAATTTGGGTTTTACTACCCGCGAAGACCGCTCGCGATCCCCTATACTTGTGGGTAATCAAGACCATGTTTACGGCGCCGTTGTCGGGGAGGCATAGCTCTACTCATAAGTTCACCCGGGGAGTACACTCTACCTCTCTCTCTGTTTTTGTTTTATTTTATTTTGTTTTGCTTAGTTTACTTTTGTCTAGTTTATTTGTGCTTAGTTTATTTCTGTCTAGTATTATTTTGCTTAGTTTACTTTTGCCTAGTTTGTTTTTGTCTTGTTTTATTTTCCTCATATACCCGAAAATCCATAAAAATTTGAAAAATCGAAAAATTAAAAACTGCTAGAACCTACAACCTATCTGGAGCTTATAGAATTATATAATAATTATAGAAAATCAAGAGCGGGAGAAGTGATGAGTCTTGTGATAGAAAAACTGAAAACAATTGCTAAAATCTTGCTTAAACGCCATGATATAAACTTGTTGCTCTCAACAGGACACTAAACATCTTAAATTTCAATGTGGCTTTAGTGAGGAATTTTTAATTAAGAACTATAATCGGAATAGCTATATTCATTTTGGGTTTGAAGAGGTAGAACAATTTGTCATATTTATGGGAGCCTCTGAGATAGAATCCTTCATGGTTAAAAATTATGAAACTTGTGTTGTTTGTAAGGACCTTAAAGATTATGTCTCTTCTATCCTTAATTTTTGCAATGAAAGTTACACTGATAATCCTTATATCATTGATTATAAAGAGAGACTCATTAATGCACAAGAATGCACTCACAATTTGCGGGGACCTGTGGAAGAAGAAATTGATGAACCCGAAAGCTCATTGGATGAAAAAGAGGAGGAAATTGATGAACACGAAAGCTCATTGGATGAAAAAGAAGAGGAGAGTGATGAACAAAAGGAGAAAGAATGGATTAGCTACCCATGCCAACCTTCTAATGAGAGTAACTCTTTATCTCTTACACTATTTGATTGTCCTCCATGCTTACCGAAAGAGGTTGAATGTTATGTTCCTGTGGATTCTCTTGAAATATTCCCTATGAGTAAAAATTGTGAGAATAATTATGCTACTGTTATTTATGATAATCCATGCTACTTTTATAAATCTTATGATAATGCTTTGTTTGTGCCTGATGTCGAAATGCATGGTACTAAAGAATTTTGCGTAGCAAATGTTTATGATAAAGCTCTTGATGATGGTCCTATGTTACTTGATAATATTAATTGTACTACTAATGAAAATGGGATTGGAGAGATCTTGACATTATCTATGAGTCCCATATCTCTTGAGATTGATCAACCATCTTGTTATATTATTGATAAAAGTGTGTTTGAAAGTTTTAATCGCATTATTTTTGAGCTTGATAAAAATTATGTGTTTATGGATCATGAAAAGCATGCTATATGTGATAGTTATATTATTGAGTTTGTTCATGAAGCTACTGAAAATTATTATGAGAGAGGAAAATATAGTTGTAGAAATTTTCATGGTACAAAAACACCTCTCTATATGCTTAAAATTTTGAAGTTACTCTTGTTTTATCTTCTTATGCTTGTCACTTTGTTCTTCATGAATTTATTTGTGTACAAGATTCCTATGCATAGGAAGAGGGTTAGACTTAAATGTGTTTTGAATTTGCTTCTTGATTCTCTCTATTGCTTCAACTCTTATTTCTTGCGAGTGCATCATCAAAATTCGTTGAGCCCATCTTAATGGCTATAAAGAAAGAACTTCTTGGGAGATAACCCATGTGTTTATTTTGCTACTTGTTTTGTTGTGTCTTGGAAGTTGTTACTACTGTAGCAACCTCTCCTTATCTTTATTTTATTGCAATGTTGTGCCAAGTGAAGCCTCTAATCGAAGGTTGATGCTAGATTTGGATTTCTGCGCAGAAACAGATTTCTATCCGTCACGAATCTGGGATGTTTTCTCTGTAGGTAACTCAGAAAATTATGCCAATTTACGTGCGTGTTCCTCAGATATGTACGCAACTTTCATTAGTTTTTAGTTTTCTGATTTGAGCAACGGAAGTACCTCTTTAAAATTCGTATTTACTGGCTGTTCTGTTTTGGCATATTATGTCTCCGTTTTTGCATTGTCTCTTGTGGACTTTAAGCAATGCTTTCTAGACGTGGAGAGCTATAGCTAATGTTTTATTGAGTTCTTGCAATGTTTCACTACAGGACTAAAAGTGGATTCAAGTTTTTTGAGTACTAACCCCTCTAATGAAGTTTATGAGAAGTTTGGTGTGAACGAAGTTTTCAAGGGTCAAGAGAGGAGGATGATATATGATCAAGAAGAGTGAAAAGTCTAAGCTTGGGGACGCCCCCGTGGTTCATCCCCTGCATATTTCAAGAAGACTCAATCGTCTAAGCTTGGGGATGCCCAAGGCATCCCCTTCTTCATCAACTTATCAGGTCACTTCTATTGAAACTATATTTTTATTCGGTCACATCATATATGCTTTACTTGGAGCGTCTGTGTGCTTTTATTTTTGTTTTTGTTTGAATAAGATCGGATCCTAGCAATCCTTATTTGGGAGAGAGACACGCTCCGCTTTTTCATATGAACACTTGTTCTTCGTTTTACTTTTAATGTTCAATGATAAAAGTTGGAAGCTACAGCACTTATTGTTATTTGGTTGGAAATAGAGAATGCCTCATAATGTCTTGGATAATTTGACACTTGGCAATTGTTTTGAGCTCTCAAGTAGATCATGATTAAGTTTTTTCATGTAGTTTAAACCTATTAGTGGAGAACTACCGTAGAGCTTGTTAAAATTGGTTTGCATGATTGGTCTCTCTTAAGGTCTAGATATTTTCTGGTGAAAGTGTTTGAGCAACAAGGAAGACAGTGTAGAGTATTATAATGCTTGCAATATGTTTTTATGTAAGTTTTGCTGTACCGGTTCATACTTGTGTTTGCTTCAAATAACCTTGCTAGCCTAAGCCTTGTACTGAGAGGGAATGCTTCTCGTGCATCCAAAACCTTGAGCCAAAAACTATGCCATTTGTGTCCACCATACCTACCTACTACATGGTATTTCTCCGCCATTCCAAAATAAATTGCTTGAGTGCTATCTTTAAACAATTCAAAATTTATCACCTTTGATTTGTGTAAATGTTTTATAGCTCATGAGGAAGTATGTGGTGTTTATCTTTCAATCTTGTTGGGCAACTTTCACCAACGGACTAGTGGCTTCATCCGCTTATCCAATAATTTTGCAAAAAGAGCTGGCAATGGGATTCCCAGTCCCAAATTAATCAAACTAAATAGACACTCCTCCATGGTATGTGATTGTTGGACGGCACCCGAAGAATTCGGTTAGCCATGGCTTGAGAAAGCAAAGGTGGGGAGGAGTGTCATCATAATTAAACTAAAATAAAAAGGCACTCCTTCATGGTATGAGATTGTTGGCAGTGCACCCGAGGATTCGGTTGGCCATGGTTTGTGAAAGAAAGGTTGGAAGGAGTGCCACCCAAAAATAAAAATAATTCATGGAGCCGCTCTTTGAAGGTTTGTCCGGCGAGGGGTTAGAGTGCCCACTACCATTCGTTGACAACAAGAAGCACCTCTCAAAATTTTACTTTTTATGCTCTCTTTATGTTTTCAAAACCAAAGCTCTAGCACAAATATAGCAATCAATGCTTCCTCTCGCGAAGGGCCTTTCTTTTACTTTATGTTGAGTCGAGTTTACCTATTTCCTTCCATCTTAGAAGCAAACACTTGTGTCAACTCGTGCATTGATTCTTACATACTTGCTTATTTGCATTCATCATATTACTTTGTGTTGACCATTATCCATGAGATATGCATGTTGAAAGTTGAAAGCAACTCGCTGAAACTTAAATCTTCATTTGTGTTGCTTCGATGCCTTTACTTTGAATCTATTGCTTTATGAGTTAACTCTTGTGCAAGGCTTTTGATGCTTGTCTTGAAAGTACCCTTCATGAAAAGTTTTGCTATATGTTATCTATTTGTTAGCAACTATAGATCATTGCCTTGAGTCACTTCATTCATCTCATATGCTTTGTAATAGTATGATCAAGGTTATGTAAGTAGCATGTCACTACATAAATTATTCTTTTTATCGTTTACCTACTCGAGGACGAGTAGGAACTAAGCTTGGGGATGCCGATACGTCTCCAACGTATCCATAATTTCGATGTTCCATGCTTGTTTTATGACAATACTTACATGTTTTGCTTGCACTTTATGATGATTTTATGCGTTTTCCGGAACTAACCTCGTTAACAAGATGCCACGAGTGCCGGTCCTCGTTTTCCGCTGTTTTTGGTTCCAGAAAGGCTGTTCGGGCAATATTCTCGGAATTCGACGAAACGAAGACCAAACATCATAATTCACCGAGACGGACCAGGACACCGAAGGGGAGTCAGAGGGGAGGCCTGGGGCCCCCACACCATAGGGCCGCGCGGGCTAGCCCCTGGCCGCGCCGGCCTATGGGGAGGGCACCCTGTTGCCCCTCCTGCGCCGCCTCTTCGCCTATATAAGCCCTTTCGACCTAAAAACTCGATACCAATTGACGAAACTCCAGAAAGACTCCAGGGGCGCCGCCACCATCGCGAAACTCCGTTTCGGGGACGAAGTCTCTGTTCCGGCACCTCGCCGGGACGGGGAAGTGCCCCGAAAGCCATCTCCATCGATGCCACCGCCTCCACCATGCTCCGTGAGTAGTTCCCCCATGGACTACGGGTTCTAGCCGTAGCTAGTTGGTATTCTCTCCCCATGTACTTCAATACAATGATCTCATGAGCTGCCTTACATGATTGAGATTCATCCGATGTAATCGGTGTTGTGTTTGTCGGGATCCGATGGATTGTTACGTTATGATTGTCTATCTATAAAGTTTGTGAAGTTATTGTTGCTGCAATCTTGTTGTGTTTAATGCTTGTCACTAGGTCCCGAGTGGCATGATCTTAGATTTAAGCTCTATACTTATTGCTTAGATTGTATATACAAGTTGTATGCACATGTCTATGTCCGGAACCAAAGGCCCCAAAGTGACAGAAATTGGGACAACTGGAGGGGAAGGCTTAGATATGAGGATCACATGTTTTCACGGAGTGTTAATGATTTGCTCCGGTGCTCTATTAAAAGGAGTGCCTTAATTTCCGCAGATTCCCTAGAGGCCCTGCCGCCACCGGCTGGTAGGACAAAAGATGTTGTACAAGTTTCTCATTGCGAGCACGTATGACTATATATGGAAAACATGCCTACATGATTAATGATCTTGATGTTCTGTCTTAATGCTATTTCAATCCTATCAATTGCCCGATCGTAATTTGTTCACCCAACACTTGTTATTGGAGAGTTGCCACTAGTGTAGATAGTCGGGAACCCCGGTCCATCTTTCATCATCATATACTCGTTCTACATGTCATTGGAAGTAGTATCAACTATCTTCCGGTGCCATTGCTCCCGTGTTACTATTACTGCTGCTGTGTTACTATTACTCGCTGCTGTGTTACTATTACTATTGCTCTCATATCATCGCTACTTTCACATCACCCCGTTACTAGTGCTTTTCCAGTGCAGCTGAATTGACAACTCAGTTGTTAAGGCTTATAAGTATTCTTTACCTCCCCTTGTGTCGAATCAATAAATTTGGGTTTTACTACCCGCGAAGACTGCTGCGATCCCCTATACTTGTGGGTAATCAATACACGTTCATTCATTATATATATATAGATCGATCAAACAAATATTGGAAGCAAAAGTCGATTCCTCTTACATATAGATTCCCCTTACATATATATATACATGTAGCTCACGATCGACAAGCGGTACTAACGACCGTCTATTTGGAGGTAGAGCATCTATTTGGACTAAACAAGCCTTTGTTGTTTAGTACTTCTCTAACCAAAAGTCCCGCCACTTCCCCCGCAATTTCTAGTAGGTGTTCCTTTGGTTGGAGTCTGTCCCGCATGAAGTCGACCTATATACGAAAATGAGATGAGTGTGACTATATCAATCTTGATAACGAAATATTGACGATAATAAATAAAGTTGTGAGTGTTATTGCTTACGTTGAATTTATTTTTGTTCTGCTTCTCAGTGGTTAACATGCGAATGGACTCGCAAACGTAGTATCCCCATAGATTCGTCCCTTGTGGCTGCTGAGGGCACGGTACAGGAGTAAATGTTAGCTTCTCTGCCCTGGTACCGTCCTTACGATAATTCTTGAAAGATGTCCAAGCCCTGCCAGGCAAAAGAATGATTGAATGAGTGGATAATTAATTGATATCTCACGAAAGATATAGCGCGGCAATGAAGGAAATTACACTTGGAGCAACTTCTGCAAGTCGCGGAACCCGTCCAGGCCTCTACTCAGTGGGTCTCTTACTTCAACTATTCCCTTATCAGGTTGAATGTCTAGTAGAATCCAGTGGAAGATGCACATGTTATGTATATACATCAGGAATTACACTTAACATCAAGTAAGAAAAATTGAATGTGCATAAAAGATCATTAAGACTCTCACTCGTAGTTGTAAGGAAACAATATTGAATCACAGAAATATTGCTCCCCCAAAAACCTTAGTAGGTTTCCCCCATTTCTTGGCCTTTATGCTTTACCGTTTCAACATGTATTTTATCTGGGTCAACAAACCCAATATTTATAATATTCATACTTTTGCATTCACTGATCTTCAGTCTGCATAATAGAACACACATAAGATATAATGAGTATATGCAATGAAAACGAACATGAACTGAATGAAAATGAACTTATATGTAGTTAACAACTTACAAGCAATAGCAACTCATGAGAGATTTGTCGAGGGCTTCTAAATTGAATAACCGCAGAGTTCATTCATCTCAATATGGATCTCCTCCTTTCGGTAGTAATATTTCCATGGTATAGTCGCCACGATGTACCTTATGTTCTCCTTGCATGCATCAAGGTACCACTGATGCAAATTCCGCATATGTGTTGGCAGTTTATGCAGCTGCTCTCTGCTGACCAAGTCGGCCCCGTTGACAAATTTAGGAGCTATATCAGCAGTGGGTAGTGCAGCATCTGCTGCATACATCACTTCCTCCACGGTAATGTCACAGGCAGCCGCTAGCTTTGCAGCTTCTTCCATATCGACTTGGCATGCTCTTTGTTTCTGAACAAACGTTTCAACCGTGGTATTATTGGAGCATACCACATCACCTTCGCAGGAACCCTCTTCCTGGGTGGCTCGCCCTCAACATCACCAGGGTCATCTTTTCTGATCTTATACCGCAATGCACCACATATCGGACATTTATTCAAATTCTCGTACTTCTCACCGCGGTAGAGGATACAGTCATTAATGCATGCATGTATCTTCTGCACATCTAATCCTAGAGGGAAGACAAGCTTCTTTGCTTCATATGTACTGATGGGCAATTCATTATTTCTTGGAAACACCTTCTTTAATATTATCATCAATTTTTCAAATCCCGAGTCAGTCACACCGACCTCTGCCTTCCATTTCAGCAATTCCAATATGCTACCCAGCTTTCTCTGCCCATCTTCACAACCTGGGTACAACAATTTGTGGTGGTTCTCTAACATCTTGTCGAACTGCAACCTCTCCTTATCCGTGCCACGGTCTCTTCTTGCATCGAAATGGCCCGACGAAGATCATCATCAACGGGATCATCTCGATGCCTGTTCTTCACCTCCTTCTTCTTCATTGTCGTCCATTGCGGTATCATCGCATTCGGAGAACATAGATCGGTACTGGTCATCATTATCTTCTTCTTCATCGCCGTCTTCCATCATAACCCCTTCTTCTCCGTGCTTGGTCCAAACATTATAGCTGGACATGAATCCAAACCGAAGAGGTGGCTCTTAATGTCTCTTGAGCAAGAGTAATCCTTCTCGTTCTTACATTTTAGACATGGACAGCACATAAAACCTTGCTTCGACTTGTTGGCCTCGGCCACAAGTAGGAAAGAATTCACGCCCTCTCTGAAAGCGGGCGCACATCGGTTACCGTACATCCATGGATGACTCATCTGCATCATAAGTACAATTATATATGTATCAGATGCAATCACCTTGCTAAAATTAGTATTGTACGGACTATGTATATATATACGAGAAAATAGTTGCTAACCTTTTAGGATCAAAAAGAGGAGAAATCTTATCAAATAAAATCAAGTGGCATCCCTCTCACAAGCATTCCATCAAACACCTCTTGTGCACATGTAGAAAAAATAAGCTAGCATACACCCCCACCTTCACCACCAAGGAAAAAATGAGGTGGGGGGGGGGGGGCTGGCTGCGTGTCTATATATAGGCATGTCCTTCTGTCGCGGGCCATATTACGACCCGCGACAAAAGGGGTGCCGATAGGGGGCGCCAGCCCTCAGACACCTTTTGTCGCGGGTCGTAATACGGCCCGCGACAAAAGGGCGCGACAAAAGGCCCTGCCCGCTCCAAACCGCTTCGGAGCGACGTGACCACCCCATTTGTCGCGGATGCAGGCGCGCCCGCGACAAAAGGATCCCACGAAAGCCCTATTTTCTACTAGTGGACAGATAGAGAGTGAACCGGTGGTTTTTTTTTAATAAAAAAAGAAAACTGGTGGTCTTTTGAAACCGTGGCCCTAAAACTGATTGGTCTTTGCAATTAACTTACGATGGTTGATCAGGTCGGCGCCGCAAAATGACATGATCCCTCCATGGAGCAAACTTTCAGTCATGTGAGCATTGACTAATGTGAGTTTATAGCTAGCTAGTACTTGGTCACGGGGAAGCTTTCGTCGCAGCTGATCGATGGAGTTGTTTGTGCTTTGCCTGCAATGATGATCGATCGAATAACATGTTTGTTTAGGCCAGGTAGCTAGCTTGCTGGATGGTGCGTATGCCATGGATTACACACAGCTTTGCGCTGCGCTTTTGAGCAATGATAGAATAGATCGCCGATGACGCCGCAAGCGTCGTGGTCGTCGTTGCCCACCTCGCCGGCCGGCCGCGCCGCGCCGCACGCGCGCACCAGCCGCTGGGCCGGGCTGGGGGTACGGCCGTCCGTGGCCGCGTCGCCGACGGCTTTACTCGCTGGTGGAAGGTAGCTAGCTAGGTGCAGCCTACCAGAGGCCGGGGAGCGCAGCGAAGTTGATGCGTGCGTGGCCGCGTCGCTGACGGCTTTACTCGCTGGAGTATGTAAGGCATCTCCAGCGGCGCGACCCATTTTAGTGTCCCCGCGCGTCCGTTTGCGTCGCGCAGCGGACGCTGAAATGACCGTTTTCGTCCGCGTGTCCGTTTGCGTCTGGGGTTGGTTCCAGCGGCCCGACGCATTTTTTTTTCTCTTTTTCATTTCAACATACTTCCAAATATTACAAATTGGAAAATTATTTTACACAAACTAATACATAGTTTGGAACATGGTTTACACAAACTAATACATAGTTTGGACCATGGTGGACACAAATATAAATATTTTAAAAATAGAAACCAGTTGTGTTGATTTCCGTATATATGTTCGCTGCCAAGAAAGAACATTCGAGGGCACACCCAGTCACCCAAACTGGAAAATCCAGCGGGAGAATTGACGGTGCCCTTGTTGGTTCTACCGATGGCGAACAGACAGAAACCTTCCACTATCGGCTTCGTCCGGCCCGTAGCCGATTCGCCGCAAAGAAAGAACACTCTACGTTCTAACTATCGGAGTCCGACTCGGATTCGCCGGTGTGGTAGTGCTCGCGGCAGGCCGTGTCGTCGAAGACCTTGACGACCATCTCACCGTCTCCTCGTAGAGGAAGGTGAGCCGGCAGCCGGGCTCGAGTGCCGGGTCACGGGCGAACTTGCCCCACCCGGTGTGCAAGTACATCTTGCCCCGGCCGTCGAACAGGACCTCCACGGGCCGGCGGCGAGGTTGCGGCTCGGCCTCCCGTAGCTGCAAATGCGCCGGCTCGACGCCGTCGACGAACTCGGCGAACTTGTCCGGGAGACGCTTGATGCCGAGCGGGTCGTCATCGATGCGGAGGAGGAACTCGAGCGCCGTCCCTCCACGTCGGAGGAAGACGAAGAGGGCGCAGGCGACGGCGAGCGTGGGGCCATAGGCTGCTCCACCACGGCGGCCCCCGCCCCGTCCCCGGGGCCGTCCAGGGTCGCGGCCTCGACCGCCTCGCCGGCCACCGGGACCCGCCATGGTCTTCCTCGCGAGGCCGGGCTGCGTCGCGCAGGAACACCTAGGCGGCGGAACGCTGGAGCTTTGTGGCGGCTAGGGTTTCTATGGAGGAGTGGATGAGGTAGAAGAAGACGCGGCCCCTTTATATAGGCCGGAGGCATGCGGTGGCCGCGGGACGCGTGGCGACGCCATTAACGTGGTTGGCGGAGGTGGGCTGCGGCCGCTCGGCAGCCCGAGGCATCGCCATTAACGTGGCGCGGATCGCCGAGGCGACGCGGCGGCGCCGGTCCGCGAGGCGTTTGAGAAGACGCATCGACGCGAGGGTCGCCGCCGGGCGGGCCCGACGAAACGTCCGCCGGATACGAGCGGACACTTTCGGCGTCCGCGCAGTGTCCGCGGAGACGCATCCGAGGCGCATATTTGGGCCAGGTTTGCGTCTCCGCGGACGGCCCGGTCACTTTGCGTCGCCCCGCGCCAGACGCATTTCCGATCACGGCGGACGAAAACGACCATTTGCGTCGCGCCGCTGCTGGAGATGCCCTAATTGCAAGCGTTCGTCTGCCGATCCACTGCAGCATGCGTGCACAGTGATTGAATTGATCGCGCTGCAGGGTGCCCGATTAATTGATGCTCACACGTAGTACATACCACAGTCCCAACTCCAAACTAGAACTAGTGCAGCAACTTCACGTGTGCCTCGGCCCTCGGGCAGTGTAAGACTGACTATGTGTAACAGCAACATCACCTATTCACCTGACGACGATATCCTTGGAATGGATACATGAATCCATCCGCGCGCACGCGGGCATCCATGCATGACATCTCCAGGCGCACCGTACTCCTCAGCTTTGCTCTTCTGCTGCACTCGGACCACTACAGGAGCTGCCTTTGAGGGTTTTGCAAAACAAAACAAAAAGATACCTTAGAGGAGCTTTACTGAAAATGGCCATATTAGCAGTTGGCGCCTGAACTTTTAAAACGTTTTGTACTACGAGTAACTTGAGCATAAAAAAATAAGCTGTAGCCATTATGTTGCAAATGGAGCATCTTCTCCGGAGCACCTTACACCGACTTCAATAGCTATTTGGGGTCTGGCGCTTCTTTTTTTCCGCCACATCGGCACGCCCCAAAAGTAGCCGGACAGTTTTGGAGCCCAATACAATTACTGCCAACCCGTGTCGGCCCCTTCGCGCGGGTGCCAAACGGACGTGCATGCGCCTCGCGCTACATCGGATGGAAGCCCTCGGCCTCGCCTGTCAGCCGCTAAATGAGCTCCCGGTGTACTGCGTGTCGAAGATTAATGGTGCCACCACCCACCTACCTCTGACCAACCAATAATTGCGCACCACCGCCCCCACGCCTGCCTCCGGGTGTACAACGTGGTGCTCGGGTACCAGCTCCTCCTCACACAAACCGTAGTGTCGCTGCCACCATCTACCCAAGCGCTCCTTGGCCGATTCTACAGGCCGCGGACACATACACGGTCGTGGCTGCCAAGGCAGAGTCCGGGGTGCAAGATCTCCACCCCCTGAACGCTCGCCGACGCCAAACTGCTTCCGCAAGTTCTTCGAGTTCGTCATCCCCATCAAGGAGGACCCTTTGGGTTCAAAATGTCCCTCGAAGAAGTTCTCGCAATATCTCGCCGGCTGGGAGCCGGCTAGCGTGCACTTGCGAGAAGCCAGCTGCGGCTTTTGCCAGTGGCCTGTCGAGGTGATGTTCGACGAGGAAGGCCGCATGTTACTCCATACTGGCTGGGAGAAGTTCGCTCGCGCTCACAACCTCGAGGTTGGCTGGTTGGTTAACTTCAAGTGGGAAGGCGACGACGAGCTTGGGGTGAAGGTGTTTGACGGCACATCCTATGGTAGGCACTACCACAACGACAACAACAACGATGGCAGCGACGAGGACAAACGATGAGCAGAAGGGTATAGTTTAGGTTTCTGGATATCCTTTCTTTGCAGCGAAAATGGCTATTACCAGTTGAACCCACTAGGGTAGGTTTTTGGATGTTCTTCCTCTACAGCGTTAAAGGCACGAACCATAAGCCTCTAGTTTGGGTGACTAGGTGTTCTTTTTTCGCAGCGAAGAAGGCTAATGCCATCACCAACCTCTAGTATAGGTTGCATCGATATTTCATATTTTGCAACTATGTAAAATGAAGGCTATATAATTTTTCTATCTCAAAATGAAGCATATGTAATATTTCTATCATAAAATGAATTTTATGTGATATTTCTATCTCAATAAATTTTTTTAGGATTTCTTATGAGGGTCGTCGGTGTGTGGAATCTCTTGGGAAGTAGGTATCAGTGCCCCTCTAGCGCGCTGCCGGCTACCCTGCGGTCCCTATTTGAGGCGTGCGATGGAGATGCTCTTATGTTGTACACGAACATGGACATGTAAATTTGTAAGCGTATATGGCGTCGGTCCTGTAGCTAGCTAGCGACGTTTCGATACAGTACATGTACGTACACGCCCACGCTATACCTAGGTCGTAGCGGTACCAAACCTATGCTCTACTATATAGGCATAGGCATAGGCATGCCCGCTTGCATCATCATGGCACTGTGCACGTGGTGGTGCAAATGCATGCACGCATGCGCGCGAGGTCCGCCGTGCATGCATGGATGCTACAGTACCTACACCGTTACGGACATGGAAATGAACACGGCGCCCAACTTTCGATCATCGATGACTGTATTGTGTACTTGCTGTGATATTACTGTGGAGCCTAGCTGATCCTAATGCCTGATTGCCTTGCTATGAGCCAGACCGTACTTGTAGGGTGTACTACACTGTGTATACCTTTGAGTTTCGAACTGCCTACCACGTCTACATGTCCGTACTTATATACAGTGTCTAGAAAGGGGAAATAGGTACGTCTAGGAAGAAAACAAATACTCCCTCTGGCCTACCCATAGTACTTATCGTCGAAATAAGTGAGTGAATAGACACACAAAAATGTGTGTAGATAAATGAAATTTAACGGTAAGTATCATGGATCAAAGGAGGATGGTCTCCATCATTATTTAATGTAGTAGTGAATATGCTTGCCATCCTTATTGCTAGAGCTAAGGAGGATGGTCAAGTTGACGGGTTAATACCTCATCTGGTAGATGGATGAGTGTCTATATTACTGCTGATGATACTATTATTTTCTTGGAACACAAACATAGAGAAAGCTTTAAATTTGAAGTTAATTCTTTGCATCTTCGAACAACTTTGGGAATTAAAGATTAATTTCCATAAAAGTGAGCTCTTTTGTTTTGGCCGAGCTAAAGAAATAGAAGAGCAATATAGGGATCATTCCGGTTGTGAGATTGGATCTCTACCTTTCAGATATCTAGGCATTCACATACACTTCAGAAGGCTGAAGAATGGCGAATGGAAACCGGTAGAAGATCATCTTGACATAGAACTGAGTAGTTGGATTGGTAGGTTACTATTGTATGGAGATCGTTTAGTACTTATTAATTCATTTCTTACTAGTTTGCCCAGGTTCATGTTATATTTTCTCTAAATACCTAAAGGGGTATGTAAGAGATTGGATTTCTTTAGATCGACATTCTTTTGGCAGAGTGATGGACACAAAATAAAGTATAGACTAACTAAGTGGAACATTATATGTCGACCTAAGGATCAAGGAGGACTTGGGATAGAGGTCTTAGATATCAAAAATAAGTGTTTGCTTAGTGCCTATTTAAACTCTTAAACGAAAATGGAGTGTGGCAAGAGTTGTTGCAAAATAAATATTTGCATTCTAGTACGTTATTCCAAGTCCAAGATAAACCTTCCGATTCACCTTTTTGGAAGGGTTTGATGAATGTGAAGGGAGAGTTCTTCTCTCGGGTGTCTTTTAAGGTAAGGAATGCATTAGATACTAGATTTTGGGAAGATGTTTGGCTAGGAGATAAGCCTCTAGCACAGCAATATCCCTCTCTATACAATATTGTGCAACATAAAATGTTTTAGTTGCAAATGTCATATCCGGGTTTCCTATAAATATAGCTTTTAGAAGAAACCTCACTGAATATAAGTGGACAAGATGGTTGCATTTGCTAGGCCGACTAGTTTAGTTAATGTAAACCTCTACACCACTGATGATGTGTTTATTTGGAACTTAACCGTGTCAGGAGGATATACAGTTAAGTCCATGTATCTTGACATGTTAAATAGGCATACTACGTATCTTCGTAAATATATTTGGAAACTCAAAGTTCTAGAAAATCAGAATTTTCATGTGGTTCTTACATCGCAAAGTTATTCTCACAAAAGATAATCTGATCAATAGGAAATGCCAAGGTAGTAAAACATGTTGTGAGAAAGATGAAACAATTCAACACTTGTTTTTTAATTGTCCGCTTGCTAAGATTGTTTGGAGAATTATTCATATGTCTTTTGGAATATTGCCGCCCAAGAATATTACCAATCTATTAGGAAATTGGCTATATGGATTAGATAAGAGAGTTAAAAGCCAAATAAGAGTTGGTATTTGCGATCTTTTATGGGCAAATATGGCATATTCGAAATGATTATATTTTTAACAAGTCAAGAAATACTTCCTTTTTGCAGGTTATCCCTCTTGATATGCACTGGACGCGTACATGGTTATGTCTCCGGCTGGAGGAGCAACGCCAGGACATGAATTTTGGGTGCAGCCGTTTGGAAACGGTCGCTCTGAATTTATTCAGCCGGTGCGGCTGGCAGCTTGATCGCAGGATCACACCATGTTAATTCTCCGGCGTTTTGTTTTGCTCATCTCTTTTAAGATAGTTGATACATGTTTCGACCTTGAGTGATTCATGAATGTAATAAGGTTGTAATAAAGTGACTTGGAGACTTTTTTCAATAAAGTAATAAAGGCCGTATGCATCGCTTCGATGCAGAGGCTGGGGTCATCATTCCCATTTCGAAAAAAAATCATGGATCAAAAGGAATACACATTTTTGGAAAAGTTATGAGGAGATAGCATGAATAAAAAATTAGTCTCCCTAAGCGAATGCATCCAAACAATGTTCTCCCTACGTTTCATATATATAATGCCACGAATTCACATTCCAAATACGAAAAAACACAACCGACTAAAAAATAACTCATTTATTTATGTTGAAATGCTCTCGTATTTTGGACTAATTTAACATATTGCACGTAGTGTCTCTTTTTCTATGGTTGCATGCAAACTTTGCATTAATGAACATCATCGTACGAGGTTAAAGTATTGTCAATTTTATTTGATTAGTGTTAGTGGCCTTACATATAGGCATGTAAGAAAGGAGGGAGTATGGTCGATGATAATTCAGTTATTCAAATTTTTGGTGAGCTAATGGATTAATAATTGGACGCATCTAGTTTTCGGTCGATCTAGAACTAACTTTATTCCTGGTCACTGTTATGGAGATTACGTTAGTTTCAGATATTATGATTTGGCCAAATCAGGGGTCAAACTTAATTTCTGATATTGAAAATATAACCACTGATTTGGCCAATTAAACATAGAATATATGTTATACTAGTACATGTTATATCATTAAATTCGTATTTGAACACAGTTTTTTAATTTTTTATAACAATCAGCAAATGTTTCAGTGGTTAAAGTAGTGGTCAAAGTTTAGACACGTAAAACAAGAACACTACATCCGCCTGGGACGGAGGGAGTATATATACAGGTTTGAAAATACAGCCTCCACAAGAAACAACACGTTCCCCAGGATTCCGCTAGTAGTGTTCCAAGTATTGTTTGATTAATGTTTCCCGGGATACGGAATCCTGCTTATGTTAGCAATGATGATGAGCTCGCACAAGCTAACGAAAACGAATATTATGCAAGCAACCAACATCAGAAATCAAGACAAAACAATGCCTATCCACGAGCGCATAGTATCATATTAATTGATCGTGCATATAATTCGACTAGTCACAATAGGGAGTATCATATAGTAGTATCATGCATATGATACTAGTGTGTGATACTATCTTCACAATGCATAGTATCATGTAGTAGTATCATAGGTCAATTATATTTAGTGATTGTAGAATCTCAATGCAAAAGTGTGTACAAGATTAGTTTGACATTAATTTTTCTAGTTTTATGTGCTATGATACAGTATCTACCTATGATACTACTACTACCATCTCTTTCTTTATTTATTGA
>NC_061514.1:116311445-116341853 GCF_022539505.1 Lolium rigidum | reverse complement strand
GAGTAGACGCCAGTTCTAACTACAAGACGATCTGACCGCAAGGAAATGGAAGTATGGAACTACTAGAGGGTCGATGTGGCTCTCCCTAATATGTACGTGCAGTTGAGACAAAAATCGAATGTGACGTCGTCAAATAAATCAACAGAAATCATAACGAGATGTATCCAGAGCCCCGGGAAATCCTGGTCAAATGTATCTGCGGTGGGGTTCTCATATTATTCGTTTGCGACAGCGTATCATGGCAGTATATATAACAATCTTGGTTAGCTGACAAAAACAGGTACCTAATTCGGACTGGGTAGGACTAAACTCCGTACATACTCAGTGAACTCGGTGGTGCGACATACTACTATGGCACGAAATGTCGGTTCACTTCCATTCTAGGATCGCCGTACGCACGTACGTACATCCAGTGTACGGTGCGCTTGCCGTTCCGTGTTCAATCAGAGATCGATTAATTGATCGTGCATATAATTCGACTCCGAGAGAGGCAGCCATGTGCCCTCTAGCGCGCGCACGCCACACGAACCAATCAATCTGCGAAAGCTGGTCCGCGTTCATGATCCATTTGGTATCTCGTTCACATGCATGTCTAGATTTTTTTCGATAAAAGGTGTTTTATTACTTAATTTTTTTAAGTATTACATCCAGTCTTTGCTTATTTAAGATGCACACAACCGTTCAAGTATTAAGTATAGAACAAATATGAACGAGAAATAAGTAACAAAGAAAGCCAGCTTGTCTAAACCTGCATTGGCTTCAATCCTACGACTATGCAGCCACACATGTTAAGAAATAAACCTCTTAGCCGTATTCTCCAACAGTGTAGATACCTCCGTAAAGAGATCGTGGTCCTTCAAACCTATATAGATACGTACTGTGCACTTGTAATATCGGCGTTGTCGCCATCTCTCTAACAACAATTGATCCTATTAGCTAGGAGGACCATGTACCGTACACACGCTTGCCGGTTCTAGGTGTTTAACAAGTGAACTTCAATTGCACGACACTCAAATTCAATGAACCGTGGGCTCTCGATATCGCTTTCGTGTAAAATTAAGAGTAATATACTGTCGTGTCACAAAAAAATCAGCCTTGTTAATCACCCATTATTTTATATCATAGAGTTGGTTACTCCCTTCCTTCATACTTACCCTGTGTTCTAGCTACGTTTAGTCGAAGTTAGACATTTAAAAGTTTGAACAAATATTATTAATATAGATTTTTTTATTAATACCTTTGATTTTATGGATGCTGATATGGAATTTATCTTTGATTTTAGTCGAGCAGGCATCGCAAGGCCAATCATATGGAACGAGCTAGTGCGCGGAGACGCCTCTCACTTTCACTGCGGTACGTTGTGATGCATCGTCGGTCCACGCAGATCACACCTCCATTCATTTGTTGTTGGCTAGCTCGAATAATAAGCTTCTTGCACGTGTGGCATGGTGGCCCTGATCTTCTTGCTGGAAAGCAGCTCCAATATTTGGTGTGGGTTTGTTTCCGTTGCTATATTATTCCATTTTCTTGCTTTTTGTGCGTGCATGTGGGAGACATATTCCTCAAGATCTTGGCTAGTTGTCATAAATTATGTTAGGGGGTCAGCTAATCTTAGCTGGGATTGGTTGCACTACCACCATGGATATGATCAATACTAACTAAATACTACACCTGTCTCAAAATGTAAGGCACATTTTGTATACCACGGTCTTTGATGCATGAGTTTTGACCACTAATATACATTCCCTCTATTTTTGTTACATTGCATTATGGGTTTAGTTAAAATCAAATTTTGTAAATTTTTTCTATTATAGATATTTCTATTTTTTCTAAATATTTGGTCAAATTTTACAAAGTTTGACTTTGACCGAACATGAAGTAAATAAAAATGGAGGAATACCAACTTATAAGGATTGGAAACATATAAAAAAGTATTGTTGCATTTGTGTATCAAAATTCTTTTATTTTTTCAAATATAACTTTACTAATATTGTTGTTGAGCTTAATGCACTAGCCAATGCAACCAAAAATCCAGGCCAATGAAAAAGAGCTAGTACAATCCACTTATACGCTTCAAAAAGATCAACAACATATTATAAGTACAAATCATAATAAAAATATAAGTTATTGATGTCCAAAAACGGAGATGCCTTAGATTTTAGGACGGAGGGAGCATGTGGTATAGAAATATGTACTCTCTCCTTTTGGGTTTATATGACCGAGGCATGCATGCATGTTACTACGAGTCTAAGCTTGCATTTGTAAGGGCATCTCAACGGCGCGACGCAAAAGTCCGCTGAGCGATCGTTTGCGTCCATTGGGCCGAAAAATACGCCGGGTCCCTTGAAAGGATCGTATGCAACACCTAGACGAGGGGGGTGATTAGGCGCTACCTAATTTTTAGTTCTTTTTCAATTTAGGCTTGACACAAAGGTAAATTCTCTAGATATGCAACTATGTGAATTTACCTATATGACAAGATCTACAACTAAGCAAGATATAGCTAGACAAGATATAGTAGAGATAATAACGATAGAGGTAATCGAGAGTGGAGCACGCGGAGACACAGAGATGATTCCCGTAGTTCCTTCCTTTTGAGGGGAAGTACGTCTATGTTTGGAGGAGTGTGGTCGCCACGAAGGCTTGAACAGCGCCACAAAGGCCTCACTCAGGTCTCCTGTGAGCAACACCACAAAGGCCTAGGCCACTTCCACTAAGGGAATTCCTCAAGATGGAAAACGGGCCTTTACAAGGTTCTTGGGGCACACATCCACAACCGAATTGGAGGCTCCCAATATCTGTAACAACACAACAACAACATGAACAAATCAACCACAAACAACTAGGGTTTCCAAAGATGAAAACTAGCAAAGGGGCCCTCAATCATATGAGGGGAAATGCAAATCGCTTCAGTGAAGATGTAGATCGGAGTCTTCTCCTTCGATTCTCCAAAGATCAAGAGCTTTGGATGATTGTAAGAGGAGATCTGGTGATTCTTGTGTTTCTTGAGATGGCTCTAATGGTGGATGAACTTGGGCAGGATTGAGCAACTTGAGGTAGAGGGAGAAGGGGGGTATATATACCCCTTCCAAAATCGAGCCGTTGGAGGATTTTTGGGGGCGGATTATCCGGCCTAAGTTAGGGCCGAATTATCCGGCTACCCCGGATTATCCGGCTTCCTGAAAATGTCCGGCCAAATATCCGGCCTAGATCTAGGGGCATTCTGAGAGCTCCGCCAAAAAGTCCTTTGCCATTTTTCAGGGGCCAGATATTTTGCAAATATCCGGCCCCGAATTACCCGACCTGTGAATTTCCCCCCTTCCTTTTCTCTTGTTTCTCCACTCAAATTCAACCACATATATATTATGCACTATATCAACGCACATTAGTGTATCACATATATTGTCATCAAACATTCAAAACTATAATCCGAGAGATGTTCTTTCATTCCTGCTCCAGCGGGGCGACGCAAAGTGATCGGGCCATCCGCGGTGACGCAAACCTGGCCCAAATAGGCGCCTCGGATGCATCTCTGTGGATGCTGCGCGGACACGTAAAGTGTCTGCTCGCGTCTGGCGGACGTTTCGTCGGGCCCGCCTGGCAGCGACCCTGCGTCGATGCGTCTTCTCAGGCGCGCCAGCGACTGGCGCCGCTGCGTCACTTTGGCAGTCTGCGCCACATTAATGGTGATGCCTCGCCTGCCGAGCGGCCGCCTCCCACCTCCGTCAACGCAGTAATAGTGACGCCACGCATCCCGCGGCCTTCGCCTGCCTCCGGCCTATATAAAGAGGATGCGCGCTCTTCTTCCTCATCCACTCCTCGACACAAACCCTAGCCGCCAGAAGCTCCACCGTAGCGCCGCCTAGCTCTTTCTGCGACGCAGCCAGGCCCACGAGGAAGTCCATGGCAGGTCCTGGTGGCCGGCGAGGCGGTCTAGGCCGCGGGCCTGGGCGACCCCGGGGCCGAGGCAGGGGCCGCTATGGTGGAGCAGCTATGGCCCCACGGTCGCCGTCGCCTGCGCCCTTCTCGTCTTTGCAGGAGGTGCGCTGCTTCGAGTTCCTCCTCCGCATCGACAACGACCCACTCGTCATCAAGCGCCTCCCGGACAAGTTCGCCGAGTTCGACGATGGCGTCGAGCCAACCCAGTTGCAGCTATGAGAGGCCAGCTGCAACTTCTGCAGGTGGCTAGTCGGGGTCTTGTTCGACGAGCAGGGCAAGATGTACCTGCACACGGGGTGGGACAAGTTTGCCGAGACCTCGCGCTCGATCCCGGCTGCCAGCTCACCTTCCTCTACGAGGGGGGCGGTGAGATGATCGTCAAGGTGTTCGACGACACAACCTGCAGCAGGCACTACCACACCGGCGAGTCCGGCTCAGACACCGAGAGTTAAAACTGTTAGAGTGTTCTTTCTTTGCAGCGAATATGGCTACAAGCCAATTGAAACCAGTAGTGGCGGTTTCTGGATGTTCTTCCTCGAAAGGATCAACAGGGCTATCATCACCAGCTGGATTTTCCAGTTTGGGTGACCGAGAGTGTCTGGGAGTGTTCTTTCTTGGCAGCGAACATACGGAACCAACACTACTGGCTTTCCTTATTTTCTAATGTTTTAATTTGTGTCAACCATGGTTCAAACTATGTATTAGTTTGTGTAAACCATGTTCCAAATTATATATTAGTTTGTGTAAAATCATGTTTCCAATATTTAATGCTTGTAACTCTGTAACCAAATGGAGAAGAGAAAAAAACAAATAGAAAAATTGTGTCATCCCACGAAGTCACCCCAGATGCAAACGGACGCACGGACAAAACGATTATTTTCGCGTCCGCGAAACGACACAAATGAACGCTCGTAGACAATTAAATACGTCGCCCGTTAAAGATGCTCTAAAGTAAGCTACAAGCAGCATCATGTACTTTCCAGCGAGGCATATATGACTCTGCACGTGGAGTGAAATTAGAGTGTACCGCTACCACCGCTAGCTGAGTAGCTGATCGAGCACCCTTCTACAGCTTGTAGGCTTGTAGGTAGCTGGCCCATAGGGCGGTGGGCTGTGTGGTTACGTGCGTTGTAAACAGTGGGCACTTGTATTCACAAGCACTACGTGTCAGATAGACATGAGTACATGCATGGGCACCAAAATTAGAGTTTTGTCCATGGATCGCCTCTTGTTTAGACGTACGATCCGGGTTTAGTCAAAACCGCCAAAGTCCAGTTTAAACTATCGCCTCACATACACATGCAGATCGACGATGCAGTAGTGGCGGTGTCGTATTCCCTGTCGTACAAAACCCAAAAGTAATCGCGTGCGCGTGCACACGGAATCCAGGCCCGGCTTGCGCGCGCGGGGCAAATCTAATGATGGCCGGCAAGCCGGCCGGCGCCGCAAGATGACATGGATCTCCCACTAATCTGCATATATATACACTTTGGGTCAGGTGAGCATTGACTAATGCCTAATGACGGCCGGGGCTAGCTACTAGCTAGTACGTGGTCGATCACGGGGAACCTTACCTTTGGTCGCAGTTGACCGATTGAGTACGTGCTTTCCTTTGATCTGAGCTTTAGTGCACGTACTACCTGCAATGATGATCGAATAATTAGCTAGCCTGTTTGTTTAGGCCAGCTCGATCCATGGTGCGCATGCCATGGATTGCACACAGCTTTGCATGCATGCGTCGTGGTCGTCGTACCCACCGCGCCGCGCCAACCTCGAGCCGCACGCACTGGGCCACGTCCCTGCCCGCGTCGCCGACGGCTTTATGTAGCCCTAGCCTAACCCTCTCAGGCCGATGTGGATGCACACGTACGGGTCCACGTACAACGGAACAAGATCACTGTGTGTGCTTGCTATGCCTCGTGGCCATCTTCAACGGGACTACCTATCCCGCGCCCACGTGTTTGGATGAGTCGAATTGAAGAAATTTGTGGTCCATCACGGAGACGCATCCTAAAATGGATGTCCACGGCATTCGAGACGATCCAAAGCCGGTCCAAATCCAAGCCTGGTTTGTGTGACCGTGGATGCCGAACGCTGGCCTCTCGTGACCACCGACGTCAAACGCCGCCATCGGTGCGGCAGCATAGGACGCGCCTCGGCGGTTTTACCTGTGCTTTCGAGACCTCGGTACAACGTCAGAGGACGCCGCCGCCGACGTTGTAGTCCTCTCGCCGTCGCGAGTCCTCCCGCCGTCATCAGCTTCGTCGTTGCCGAAAGAGGTGAGCTCTCGTGCACCGTGCTTCTAGGCCGCAAGTCGGCCGGGACGACCATTGCCTTAGGTCCCTACGGAGGCATTTGGATTGCCCCCGCACGCGAGGTATTCGATGCAATGGGTCAATTAATTTATCTCATTTCACTTGTAGATCATGGTGGACATCGGTGACGAGTTCTTCTACAAGAACATCATCGACAAGTGGACGCATGTTATCAACAATGTTGCAAACAACAACAATGATAAAAATCCCAAATAAAACAATGCCTAGACCATTTGTATCATTTTACATTTTATTTGAACAAGCACTTTGCCATTTAATAGGTGGACAATAATTTTATGTAATAAATCTGGATAATTTAAAAAAAAATATTTTTTTCTTATGCTTTTATATGCCTTATATTGAGTTAAAGGCCAAATACCAAATACTTTGGCCACGACCTATATCTTGCCGCGTTGGGTGCAGCGCGCGACCCAAACGGACGGACGGACGTCAGCCATTGTCTGCCCGTCCGCGCATCCACCCAAACGGATGCAAACGGATGGCCCAACGCGCCGATTTGGGTCTCCCTGTTGGAGATGGCCTACGATCGTGCCTCTGGGTGGCCGCTGATGACCCACAAGTATAGGGATCGCAACAGTCTTCGAGGGAAGTAAAATCCAAATTTACTGATTCGACACAAGGGAAGGTAAAGAATACTTATAAGTCTTAACAGCGAAGTTGTCAATTCCACCTGGAAAAGCACTAGTAACAGGGGTGATGTGAAAGCAGCAGTAATATAAGAGCAATGGCAATAGTAACACAGCAGCAGTAGCAGTAACACAGAGGAGTTGGCACCAGAAAGTATTCCAGTACGAAGTTGACTGTAGAGCAATGATGATGACAGAAGGACCGGGGTTCCGAGCTATCTACACTAGTGGTAACTCTCCAAATAACATGCGTTGTGTGAAACAAATTACAGTTGGGAAATTGATAATTGTGAGGGCATGACAATGCATGCTATGGTAAGATACAGGTTACTATAGTATTTAATTGGGCATTACAACATAATACATAGACCGTAATCCAACTGCGTCTATGATAATAATCCACCTTCACGTTATCATCCAAACCCCTTCCAGTATTAAGTTGCAAGCAACAGATTATCGCATTAACCAATGTGTGTAAAGTAAATAATAGAATTATCCTTAGACAAAATATTGTTGTTTCTCCCTAGTAACAACAACACATCTACAATCTTCGAAGTTATTGTCACTCTTTCAGAAAACTAGAGGCATGAACCTACTATCGAGAATAAATACTCCCACTTGGAGATACATGCAACTACTTGATCAAGATAACTATAAGTACCGGAGAGCATGCAAGATCTTAAATAACAGTAGTATGATAATATGCTGAATAATCTAATCACAATTCCACAATTTATCGGATCCCAACAAACACAACACCGTTTACATCATATGGATCTCAATCACGTAAAGCAGCTCATGAGATTATTGTATTGAAGTACATGGGAGAGAGAGTACCAACTAGCTACAGCCGAGAACCCGTAGTCCAAGGGGAACTACTCACAAACCATCATGGAGTCGAAGTGGAGGCAGTGGAGTCGATGGAGATGGCTCCGGGGTCAATCCCCATCCCGGCAGGGTGCCGGAACAGGAACTTCTGACCCCCGAAACTTGTCTGGACGATGGCGGCGGTGACTGATACGTCTCCGACGTATCGATAATTTCTTATGTTCTATGCCATATTATTGATGATACCTACATGTTTTATGCACACTTTATGTCATATTCGTGCATTTTCTGGAACTAACCTATTAACAAGATGCCGAAGTGCCGGTTCTCGTTTTCTGCTTGTTTTTGGTTTCGAAATCCTAGTAACGAAATATTCTCGGAATTGGACGAAACGAAGACCCGTGTTCCTATTTTCACCGGAAGCATCCGAACACCCGGGAAGGACCGGAGGGGGGCACCGGGCCCCCGGACCATAGGCCGGCGCGGCCCGTGCCCCGGCCGCGCCGCCATATGGTGTGGCCACCCCTTCGACCCTCCTGCGCCGCCTCTTCGCCTATATAAAGCCTCCGTCGCGAAACCCCCGATGCGAAGAACCACGATACGGAAAACCTTCCGGAGCCGCCGCCATCGCGAAGCCAAGATCCGGGGGACAGGAGTCTCCGTTCCGGCACCCTGCCGGAGCGGGGAAGTGCCCCGGAAGGCTTCTCCATCGACACCGCTGCCATCTCCACCGCCATCTTCATCACCGCTGCTGCTCCCATGAGGAGGGAGTAGTTCTCCATCGAGGCTCGGGGCTGTACCGGTAGCTATGTGGTTCATCTCTCTCCTATGTGCTTCAATACAATAATCTCATGAGCTGCCTTACATGATTGAGATTCATATGATGATGCTTGTAATCTAGATGTCACTATGCTAGTCAAGTGAGTTTTACTTATGTGATCTCCGGAGACTCCTTGTCCCACGTGTGTAAAGGTGACGATGTGTGCACCGTGTGGGTCTCTTAGGCTATATTTCACGAGAATACTTATTCACCGTTGAATGGCATAGTGAGGTGCTTATTTATATCTCTTTATGATTGCAATGTGTTTGTATCACAATTTATCTATGTGCTACTCTAGCAAAGTTATTAAAGTAGTTCTATTCCTCCTGCACGTGTGTAAAGGTGACGAGTGTGTGCACCGTGTTAGTACTTGGTTTATGCTATGATTATGATCTCTTGTAGATTATGAAGTTAACTATTGCTATGATAATATTGATGTGATCTATTCCTCCTACATATGCATGAAGGTGACGAGTGTGCATGCTATGCTAGTACTTGGTTTAGTCTTTTGATCTATCTTACACTAAAGGTTACTAAAATATGAGCATTATTGTGGAGCTTGTTAACTCCGGCATTGAGGGTTCGTGTAATCCTACGCAATGTGTTCATCATCCAACAAGAGTGTAGAGTATGCATTTATCTATTCCGTTATGTGATCAAAGTTGAGAGTGTCCACTAGTGAAAGTCTAATCCCTAGGCCTTGTTCCTAAATATCGCTATCGCTGCTTGTTTACTTGTTTCTTTGCGTTACTACTCATCGCGTTACTACTGCTAGCGTTACTACCGCTTGTTTACTCGTCCTGGGCAAAGCACTTTTCTCGGTGCCGTTGCTACTACTTATTCATACCACCTGTATTTCACTATCTCTTCGCCGAACTAGTGCACCTATTAGGTGTGTTGGGGACACAAGAGACTTCTTGCTTTGTGGTTGCAGGGTTGCATGAGAGGGATATCTTTGACCTCTTCCTCCCTAAGATCGATAAACCTTGGGTGATCCACTTAAGGGAAACTTGCTGCTGTTCTACAAACCTCTGCTCTTGGAGGCCCAACACTGTCTACAAGAATAGACGCTCCCGTAGACATCAGTGACGAAACTTTTCGTGGACGGAGACTGGATGTTTTAGGGTTTTTGAGTCGAAGGCATTATATAGGCGGAAGGGCGAGGTCGGTGGCCGCCTGGGTGGCCCACACCATGGCGCGGTCCCACCCTTGGCCGCGCCATGGGGTGGTGTGGCTGCCCTGTGCCCCCCGTCTCTCCTTCGGACTTCGTCTTCGTTACGGTAAAATATTAACTTCAGCTTTTGTCCAATTCCGAGAATATTTCCTGTACAAATTTTCTGAAGTACAAAACAACAAAAAATAGGAACTGGCAGTGTGGCATATTGTCAATAGGTTAGTTCCGGAAAATGCATAAAAGTGCTACGAAGTGTAGACAAAACATATAGAAATTGGTGTAAAATAAGCATGGAGCATCAAAAATTATAGATATGTTTGCAACGTATCAGCATCCCCAAGTTTAACTCCTGCTCGTCCTCGAGTAGGTAAGTGATAACAAAAATAATTTTTGAGGTGACATGAAACCAACACAATCTTGATCAAGTTAAAGCATTGTGAGCTGGGATCAAAGTACTCTAAACATAGGCATGATAGATATAATTCTAACAATAGAACTTAGCAACTATGTTATAACATGAGAAATAACTCAAACAAAGGATCATAAATAATTGTTCATTGAAAGCAACTGTTTGTTTATGAGCATATAGAAAACATAGCAAAGTGGTACTCAACATGTTCTTTATAAAGTAGCAAAACATAAATGTTAGGACACATTTAAAGTTTAAAGGGTGACTAGATACAACAAATTTAAGAACAAACAATATCATAATCATGAATCAATCAATAATAAATTTTGGAACTATGCATATTATACTGAAAATGACAACTATGCTCTCTTAATTGGTGCATAAAGCAAGAAGATCAAGACTCAACATAAAAGTAAAGGAGAGGCTCTTTGCAGAGGAAGCAAGATTAACAAGTTTTATAAACCTTCCAAAAAAAAGTATGGTACTCATTAGTTTTGAGCTCTCATTACTCCTATCATAAGCATCTTGAATGATTAAAGTTAATGTGAGGGCAAATATGAGTTATATGCTTGACAAATCATAAGTTGAAAATCTCGTGCCCCTTGAATACGAGTACATAAACCTCATGCTACTCAACTGAGGTCCCAAGTAAGTTCTTGTCATTGTAAGTACACATGTATCATTAAGAACGCCAACAGGGTACCTCCTGCTCCATGATATGGAAGTACTCCTGCCGATATAGGAGCAATCCCATGCCAAAATGACAAGACAAACAGACAATGTGCATCTCAGCAATCCTTTTATTTACTATGGGCATAGCTTTTTATTGAAGATGCGTCATAGAATGCTCAATATGGTTCACAGTAAATTTCCATCATGAATGATGCATGCTTAAGTTGGCCGCCCAGACGTTTCTCTAACATATATACAAACTCCATGACCTTACAAGTTTTCATTTTATTTCGCACCGCTAGGCATCCATAAACAAAAGAACATGATATCAACTAAATATGAATAACTGCAATGTTGAAAGCGTGGTCCATGAAAGCATGGTTGTGCTAACTCCCAACTCGCAATTTGCAAGCATATAATCTTCATAAGATAGTCACAATGGCTCAAGTTTATTGAGTGCAAGAAAATAAATGTGCCATCAAGTTCGTGAGAGCTTTACTAACTAATTTTTCCATGACAAAATTTAATTTGGAAGATAAATAAAAACATGATGAATATACTTGGAATAGAAATGATGCTAGTAGGTAGATATGGTGGAAACAATTGGAAAACTTTGGTTTTTGGTAGTTGGATGCACGAGTAGAGCTCATACTCAGTACAGACGAAGGCTAGCAAAAAACTGGGAGCGACCAACTAAGAGAGCAATAATGGTCATAATCATGCATAGCGATAAATTATTATTAAGCAAAGCATAAAGTGACATTACAAGTCAAAAAGTAAATGGCCATAGAGGCTTTAGGTGACTGGTTTGTAGTCACAACATGGTGTAAGCATGTGCCAAGTCGACCCAACAACAATATTTTTTTTTGAAAAAAACCCAACAACAACATTAAAGGAGAATACCACCGATTTGGTGTCGGCGAGTTGAGAAAGCTACGGTCGCTCAGAAATTCGCCTCCCTGGTACTGTAGGTGGGGAAGGAACGGTCCAAGGTCCTCACTGCCAATGCCGTCTGGTTTCTGATGAGTTTAACTATGTATAATCTCAAACATAACTTAGCACTTTAACAATCCATGATATTTTGGTTCATAACAATTCCCGCCGCAACGCGCAGGGTTATCTTCTAGTTCAGAACAATTTTCGGTACATAGACATTTTCAGTTCAATGAGAAAAATGATAAAAAAAAAACAATAAGAGGTAGGTTGGGTTCCATGTTTTGGAACATACAACAATGTCTAGCACAATTCATCAGTTGGTGTGGGGGTTTGAACTCAAGATCTAGGATTCAACAGTAAAGGCTTAAACTAGCTAAGGTACTGTGATATTCTATCAAATCTAGATAAACACCGGAAATTCAATTTGGCTCCCGGGTGCATATGCTCCCTCTATCAAAAAATTATATTTCGAAATGTCGAAAAATTTTGAAAAAAAATTCTACTTGTACATCTCCACAATATATGTACGTTCGTCAAGTTTCGCGAGGAACCAATATGTTTTGTGGTCTGTGTAAAAAAGAGAAAATTTATCTCCTGACAAGCCTTATTTTCAGCATTGAATTTTGTCTTTTTTACACACGTCACACGACAAGTCGGATTTTTATGAAACAACTTTGTGAGCGTGTAGCACGTGAAGATGTACGTTCGAATTTTTCGTTTCAATTTTTTGAAATTACAAAATGTATGTAACATGCATTTCAAAATAAAGGGAGCATATGCTCCCATGTGCCAAAACACCATTCCCAGATAAACACTATATATAAAAAGTAGTGTGGCGTTTTTGGTTTAGGCACCACACATGTTTTTCACGTTGATAGTTGCAGGCCACGCATGCACGTGTACTTCACGCAAGCAAGATATGTGGCGCTGATCACATGGATGCCACACAGTGAAGTGTGGCACCGCTCGCATAGGTGTCACACAACCAGGTTAGTGAAGTGAAATAGTTTCATCGGAAGTCATTTCGTGCATTCTTTTGTTCAAAATATTATTTTTGGAAAGTCGCCTAATAAGATCACCTCGTGATGTGTTATCCTTGGACTGTTTCGATGCATGAATCCATCCGCAGGTGGGCACACATGCATGGCACCTCCAGGCTCGCGGTACTCCTGTAACCTTGCTGCGGAAAATAACGTCAACTTCTGGACCACTGGAGCAGTGCATGGTCAGTTTTGTGTTGATTTTTCGCTCAGAGAGGGAGGAATGACCGTCCAGTCCAGTTCACCGCGTTGCTACGGATAGCATGGCGCGAAGAACGAATGTGGCCGACGCGAGGTCAATCCTATACAATGACGGTCGGTGCCTAACAGGCAGTCAGGCACCCCACATCCTTTTCCGCAAAAAAAAAAAGGCACCCCACATCCTAGTTGGGTATTGGGTCTGGCCCATTTACGTTTTTCTCTTCTGTTTCGGTTTTTTTCCTTTTTGTTTGTTTTTCTGTTTTCTTTTTTGTTTCCTTTTTGTTTAATTTTCTTTTTTGTTTAAATTCAAAAAAAATCAGATTTGGAAATAGTTTAAATTAAAATACTAAAAGTAGTTCAAATTTTAAAATGTTCAAATCTGATAAATGTTCAAGTCTGAAAAATGTTTAAATTTAAAATTGTTCTTATTTGAAAAATATTCATATTCTAAAAATGTTCAGATTTGAAAAATGTTCAAATTTCGAAAAAAATTAAAATCTGAAACAATGTTTAAGTTTAAAAAATGTTCAAATTTTGAAAATATTTAGATTTGAGGAAAAAATCTAGATTTTAAAAGAAAATAGACCAAAAAAGCCGACTAGGTTGGCATACACCCCCCCCCCATCGTTTTCTTCAAATGATGCCTTAGTTGCGCCACCGGAGCGATGGGCTAAAATGTGCTTACTCATAATACACAATTTACTCATAATTTTACATTTCAACTGATAAAAAGTGCTTGGATGGTGGCCATACGCATCAGTACTCGATTCCTAGCAATCTGGTGTGTTGGCTCGACCCGTGTCGCAGTTGCCCATGCTTTTGGAGAAAATTATCCCTAAAGCTTCCACCTGGCAGGTGCTCCCACCGGCGTCTAACACATATGTTCATCACAAACGAAATAACCAGTTCCATTCAGCCCCATGGCTCTTGGCTTAATCTCTCATGTCGTTGACGTCACGCTTCTAAAGAGGGTCGCCTCAATCTGGCCTTCTTATCCTGCCATCCATGTTCCTCCGATATCGCCTCGCCTACTGATGGCGTGTAACTCACACGTTCGTTGGGAACCCCAAGAGGAAGGTATGATGCGCACAGCAGCAAGTTTTCCCTCAGAAAGAAACCAAGGTTTATCGAACTAGGAGGAGCCAAGAAGCACGTTGAAGGTTGATGGCGGCGGGATGTAGTGCGGCGCAACACCGGAGATCCCGGCGCCAACGTGGAACCTGCACAACACAACCAAAGTACTTTGCCCCAACGAAACGAGTGAGGTTGTCAATCTCACCGGCTTGCTGTAACAAAGGATTAACCGTATTGTGTGGAAGATGATTGTTTGCAGAGAAAACAAGTAAAACAAGTATTGCAGCAGATTTGTATTTCGAGTATTAAAGAATGGACCGGGGTCCACAGTTCACTAGAGGTGTCTCTCCCATAAGATAAAAGCATGTTGGGTGAACAAATTACAGTCGGGCAATTGACAAATAGAGAGAGCATAACAATGCACATACATATCATGATAAGTATAGTGAGATTTAATTGGGCATTACGACAAAGTACATAGACCGCCATCCAACTGCATCTATGCCTAAAAAGTCCACCTTCAGGTTATCATCCGAACCCCTTCCAGTATTAAGTTGCAAAGCAACAGACAATTGCATTAAGTATGGTGCGTAATGTAATCAACAACTACATCCTCGGACATAGCATCAATGTTTTATCCCTAGTGGAAACAGCACAACACAACCTTAGAACTTTCTGTCACTGTCCCAGGTGTCAATGCAGGCATGAACCCACTATCGAGCATAAATACTCCCTCTTGGAGTTAAGAGCAAAAACTTGGCCAGAGCCTCTACTAATAACGGAGAGCATGCAAGATCATAAACAACACATATGTAATAACTTGATAATTAACATAACATGGTATTCTCTATCCATCGGATCCCGACAAACACAACATAGAGTATTACGGATAGATGATCTTGATCATGTTAGGCAGCTCACAAGATCCAACAATGAAGCACAATGAGGAGAAGACAACCATCTAGCTACCGCTATGGACCCATAGTCCAGGGGTGAACTACTCACTCATCACTCCGGAGGCGACCATGGCGGCGTAGAGTCCTCCGGGAGATGAATCCCCTCTCCGGCAGGGTGCCGGAGGAGATCTCCGAATCCCCGAGATGGGATTGGCGGCGGCGGCGTCTCCGGAAAGTTTTCCGTATCGTGGTTTTTTGCCTCGGGGGTTTCGCGACGGAGGCTTTAAGTAGGCGGAAGGGCGAGTCGGAGGGCCGACGAGGGGCCCACACCATAGGGCGGCGCGGGCCCCTCCGGCCGCGCGGCCCTATGGTGGCGGCGCCTCGTCGCCCTACTTCGTATCCCTTTCGGTCTTCCGGAAGGTTCGTGGCAAAATAGGACCCCGAGTCTTGATTTCGTCCAATTCCGAGAATATTTCGTTACTAGGATTTCGAAACCAAAAACAGCAGAAAACAGACAACTAGCACTTCGGCATCTTGTTAATAGGTTAGTTCCGGAAAATGCACGAATATGACATAAAGTGTGCATAAAACATGTAGGTATCATCAATAATATGGCATGGAACATAAGAAATTATCGATACGTCGGAGGCGTATCGGCATCCCCAAGCTTAGTTCTGCTCGTCCCGAGCAGGTAAAACGATAACAAAGATAATTTCTGAAGTGACATGCCATCATAACCTTGATCATACTATTTGTAAACATATGTAATGAATGCAGCGATCAAAACAATGGTAATGACATGAGTAAACAAGTGAATCATAAAGCAAAGACTTTTCATGAATAGTACTTCAAGACAAGCATCAATAAGTCTTGCATAAGAGTTAACTCATAAAGCAATAAATCAAAGTAAAGGTATTGAAGCAACACAAAGGAAGATTAAGTTTCAGAGGTTGCTTTCAACTTGTAACATGTATATCTCATGGATAATTGTCAACATAGAGTAATATAACAAGTACAATATGCAAGTATGTAGGAATCAATGCACAGTTCACACAAGTGTTTGCTTCTTGAGGTGGAGAGAGATAGGTGAACTGACTCAGCATAAAAGTAAAAAGAATGGTCCTTCAAAGAGGAAAGCATCGATTGCTATATTTGTGCTAGAGCTTTTATTTTGAAAACATGAAACAATTTTTTCAACGGTAGTAATAAAGCATATGAATTATGTAAATTATATCTTACAAGTTGCAAGTCTCATGCATAGTATACTAATAGTGCCCGCACCTTATCCTAATTAGCTTGGACTACCGGATCTTTGCAATGCACATGTTTTAACCAAGTGTCACAATGGGGTACCTCCATGCCGCCCGTACAAAGGTCTAAGGAGAAAGCTCGCATTTTGGATTTCTCGCTATTGATTATTCTCAACTTAGACATCCATACCGGGACAACATGGACAACAGATAATGGACTCCTCTTTAATGCATAAGCATGTGGCAACAATTATTATTCTCATATGAGATTGAGGATATATGTCCAAAACTGAAACTTCCACCATGAATCATGGCTTTAGTTAGCGGCACAATGTTCTTCTCTAACAATATGCATGCTCCAACCATTAAGGTGGTAGATCTCTCTTACTTCGGACAAGACGGACATGCATAGCAACTCACATGATATTCAACAAAAGGTAATTGATGGCGTCCCCAGAAACATGGTTATCGCACAACAAGCAACTTAATAAGAGATAAAGTGCATAAGTACATATTCAATACCACGATAGTTTTTAAGCTATTTGTCCCATGAGCTATATATTGCAGAGGTGAATGATGGAATTTTAAAGGTAGCACTCAAGCAATTTACTTTGGAATGGCGGATAAATACCATGTAGTAGGTAGGTATGGTGGACACAAATGGCATAGTGGTTGGCTCAAGTATTTTGGATGCATGAGAAGTATTCCCTCTCGATACAAGGTTTAGGCTAGCAAGGTTATTTGAAACAAACACAAGGATGAACGGTGCAGCAAAACTTACATAAAAGACATATTGTAAACATTATAAGACTCTACACCGTCTTCCTTGTTGTTCAAAACTCAATACTAGATATTATCTAGACTCTAGAGAAACAAAATATGCAAACCAAATTAGCAAGCTCTAAGTGTTTCTTCATTAATGGGTGCAAAGTATATGATGCAAGAGCTTAAACATGAGCACAACAATTGTCAAGTATCAAATTATTCAAGACATTTTAGAGTTACCACATGTAGTATTTTCCAATTCCAACCATATAACAATTTAACGAAGAAGAAACTTCGCCATGAATACTATGAGTAGAGCCTAAGGACATACTTGTCCATATGCTACAGCGGAGCGTGTCTCTCTCCCACAAAGTGAATGCTAGGATCCATTTTATTCAAACAAAACAAAAAACAAAAACAAACCGACGCTCCAAGCAAAGTGCATAAGATGTGACGGAATAAAAATATAGTTTCAGGGGAGGAACCTGATAATGTTGTCGATGAAGAAGGGGATGCCTTGGGCATCCCCAAGCTTAGACGCTTGAGTCTTCTTATAATATGCAGGGGTGAACCACCGGGGCATCCCCAAGCTTAGAGCTTTCACTCTCCTTGATCATATTGTATCATACTCCTCTCTTGATCCTTGAAAACTTCCTCCACACCAAACTCGAAACAACTCATTAGAGGGTTAGTGGACAATAAAAATTAACATGTTCAGAGGTGACACAATCATTCTTAACACTTCTGGACATTGCATAAAGCTACTGGACATTAATGGATCAAAGAAATTCATCCAACATAGCAAAAGAGGCAATGCGAAATAAAAGGCAGAATCTGTCAAAACAGAACAGTCCGTAAAGATGGATTTTATTAGGCCACCAGACTTGCTCAAATAAAAATGCCCAAATTGAATGAAAGTTGCGTACATATCTGAGGATCATGCACGTAAATTGGTTTAATTTTCTGAGCTACCTACAGGGAGGTAGACCCAGATTCGTGACAGCAAATAAATCTGGAACTGCGCAGTAATCCAAATCTAGTACTTACTTTACTATCAAAGACTTTACTTGGCACAACAAAACTCAAAACTAAGATAAGGAGAGGTTGCTACAGTAGTAAACAACTTCCAAGACTCAAATATAAAACAAAAATACTGTAGTAAAAACATGGGTTGTCTCCCATAAGCGCTTTTCTTTAACGCCTTTCAGCTAGGCGCAGAAAGTGTAACTCAAGTGTTATCAAAAGGTGGTGCATCTACAGCGGGGTTTGGAGTTTTCTCAACCATGCATAGTATATTGGATACATAAGTTTCAGCGTCTCCCTTCTCATTAGTCTTGGGCTTGCTACTCTCATCGAACAAATTTTCAGGAACAAGCCAAGCATAGTTATTTTCTAGTGCATCATTCATAGCTAGGAGTTTACATGGTATTGGTGCTTTGATCTCCCCACCATCATTAGCATTATTAGTGTACCTTATTCTATCCATGTCCATTTTTTCAAGGAAAGTAACAAAATTAGTATGAGAACCAAGCATATTAAATTTAGCGAAGACCTTTCTAGCCTCTCTTGCTAGACCACCAAATTCTCTAAGAAGGGTTTCTAAAACAAAATCTTTCTTTTCCCCCTCTTCCAAATCACCAAGTGTAAGAAACATGTGTTGGATTATAGGATTGAGATTAACAAATTTAGTTTCCAACATGCGAACTAAAGCAGACAGCAACAATTTCATAAGTAGGAGCAAGTTCTACCAAGTGTCTATCTTCAAAATCTTTAACGGTACTAACATGACTGAAGAATTCTTCTATATTGTTTCTCCCAATGATAGACCCGCGTTCTACCGGTATGTTTTTTGTGGTAAAATTAAAAGGAAACATGATGAATCAAGTAAAGTAAATGCAAGTAAACTAATTTTTTTTGTGTTTTTGATATAGCGTGCAAGACAGTAAATAAAGTAAAACTAGCAACTAATTTTTTTGTGTTTTGATATAATGCAGCAAACAAAGTAGTAAATAAAATAAAGCAAGACAAAAACAAAGTAAAGAGATTGAGAAGTGGAGACTCCCTTGCAGCGTGTCTTGATCTCCCCGGCAACGGCGCCGGAAAAAGAGCTTGATGGCGTGTAACTCACACGTTCGTTGGGAACCCCAAGAGGAAGGTATGATGCGCACAGCGAGCAAGTTTTCCCTCAGAAAGAAACCAAGGTTTATCGAACCACGAGGAGCCAAGAAGCATGTTGAAGGTTGATGGCGGCGGGATGTAGTGCGGCGCAACACCAGAGATCCTGGCGCCAACCTGCACAACACAACCAAAGTACTTTGCCCCAACGAAACAGTGAGGTCGTCAATCTCACCGGCTTGCTGTAACAAAGGATTAACCGTATTGTGTGGAAGATGATTGTTTGCAGAGAAAACAGTAAAACAAGTATTGCAGCAGATTTGTATTTCAGGTATTAAAGAATGGACCGGGGTCCACGGTTCACTAGAGGTGTCTCTCCCATAAGATAAAAGCATGTTGGGTGAACAAATTACAGTCGGGCAATTGACAAATAGAGAGAGCATAACAATGCACATACATGTCATGATAAGTATAGTGAGATTTAATTGGACATTACGACAAAGTACATAGACCGCCATCCAACTGCATCTATGCCTAAAAAGTCCACCTTCAGGTTATCATCCGAACCCCTTCCAGTATTAAGTTGCAAAGCAACAGACAATTGCATTAAGTATGGTGCGTAATGTAATCAACAACTACATCCTCGGACATAGCATCAATGTTTTATCCCTAGTGGCAACGAGCACAACACAACCTTAGAACTTTCGTCATCTGTCCCGGTGTCAATGCGGGCATGAACCCACTATCGAGCATAAATACTCCCTCTTGGAGTTAAGAGCAAAAACTTGGCCAGAGCCTCTACTAATAACGGAGAGCATGCAAGATCATAAACAACACATATGTAATAACTTGATAATTAACATAACATGGTATTCTCTATCCATCGAATCCCGACAAACACAACATAGAGTATTACAGATAGATGACCTTGATCATGTTAGGCAGCTCACAAGATCCAACAATGAAGCACAATGAGGAGAAGACAACCATCTAGCTACTGCTATGGACCCATAGTCCAGGGGTGAACTACTCACTCATCACTCCGGAGGCGACCATGGCGGCGTAGAGTCCTCCGGGAGATGAATCCCCTCTCCGGCAGGGTGCCGGAGGAGATCTCCGAGAATCCCCGAGATGGGATTGGCGGCGGCGGCGTCTCTGGAAGGTTTTCCGTATCGTGGTTTTTCGCCTCAGGGGTTCCGCGACGGAGGCTTTAAGTAGGCGGAAGGACAGAGTCGGAGGGCTGACGAGGGGCCCACACCATAGGGCGGCGCGGGCCCCCTGCGGCCGCGCGGCCCTATGGTGGCGGCGCCTCGTCGCCCCACTTCGTATCCCTTTCGGTCTTCCGGAAGGTTCGTGGCAAAATAGGACCACGGGTCTTGATTTCGTCCAATTCCGAGAATATTTCGTTACTAGGATTTATGAAACCAAAAACAGCGAGAAAACGAGCAAGCGACACTTCGGCATCTTGTTAATAGGTTAGTTCCAGAAAATGCACGAATATGACATAAAGTGTGCATAAAACATGTAGGTATCATCAATAATATGGCATGGAACATAAGAAATTATCGATACGTCGGAGGCGTATCACCTACCCTACCACCAGTGCGGCCCCACGCCTCCTCGACCTCACCATCGCCGCGCTAGGCTACCACGTCAGCGGTTCATTGCCATCTAACTCTGGCACGCTCCCAAATAGGCACTGGCAGCGACGTCATACAATCCTATTGGGGGCGCCGACATTACGTACCTTGTTATAGGGATGACCGTCCCAAACAAGTTAACGAAATATCAAATATGGTCAGGCCCCCAAAAAATGGATTTTTCTTTTTTGTTATCAAATTGCAATACCTTGCATAGTTTTAAACAACAATTCAAACAACACATAACTAGTTCCATAGAATAACCCAAACAATTTATATTATTCATACAAGACTTAAAAAAACTACAATCCAGCTTGTTCAAGAATCATGCGGCTTTTCCTCTCTTCTCCCACAAATGGTCAACTAGATAATTCTAAATTTGAGTATGAACATGTGCATCTCAGGTTTCTTATGCATGGCGAGGAAAGATGCAAACTCAGCCGACACCTGATCAAGTTCGGCAAAAGGTCCACGATAAAATGGTTGGTTATCAACAACCGATACTTTTCTCTCACTCTTGATGATTATGCCGTGCATGATGAGACAACAGTCATCTAAGACTCCAACTAGGTAAGAGGAGGGTGCCAAAGAATGGTAAAGCGTTGTTGGATCACACACAAAAAGCCCTCTTGACATCCTTCCGACATGCCTCCTAGCATTGAGCAAAATAAGCTCTCTTCTCTGTAGCAAGGTCGGGAATTGTCTTCACAAATTTAGCATATATGGTGAATAGATACCATCGGGTAGATAGTACCCTTCTCGTATGTGTTTCCATTGATCTCATAGTTGATGACCGAAGCATGCTCCTCATCTAGTCTTGCAAACATCGAAAAGTGCGACAACAAGTTGATATCATGGTGAGTCCCTGCCATGCCAAAACACGTGCCCAATCCATAGGTGTAATCTACCACATTTTCAAGTATCACACTGCACTCTCTAATAGACCGTGTACAATTGTTTCCAAGAAAATGTGAAATTATTCAAAACCCCGTGCATGCAATCGATGCTCCTGTGCATCCCAGAAAAATATTCTCGCTGCATTTTGTGTCAGCATATGAGTTGTATCTTCTTGGGTTTTGTAGACACTCTTGAATCATGTGGACTCTAACATGCGCAGATCGTCAAAAAACCTTGTGCATCTGGAGGAGCTCCGTATGCTAAAAATTCTCCGTGGTATGTGTTGTGTCTTCTTTGTAGTAGTCGAAGTCAATCAACATTGCACCGCCAAGCCGATGCCAGTCTTTGTTCTTTGCCTACCCAACCCTTGATCGACCACACTGAGGGTTGATGACTATCTGTTGTCGAAGGTGGAAGAGGTTGGTCAAGAACATCAGTCGTTGTTGTTGGTCATTGGTGGCATCAACCTCCTCTTTCATTAACATTTACAGCATCATCTCGTTGGCGTGGTTCCTTGCCGAAAATCGTCAAACACCTTATGGGCGAGGTAAACAAATGATGATGATTGTCCGCCGCATTGGGCCAGTGAGTCGGGATGGTCAATGATGGGTGCCGCTGAAGAGCATGCCGATAGTGTGTGGTCACGGAGGCAGGAGACTACTTAAAAATAGTTTTTTTTTCTAGGATTGTACTCATAGAGTCCGGTGGAGCACAAAAGATTGATACCAGGGACAGCGTGGCAAGGACGTAGTACGACTACATTGTCGATGTGCTTCATCAAATTCCGCCATTGCACATCTAGTGGTAATCATGTGATATATGACTACATTAACCCTGGTTTACGCCATAGAAAATTTTGGTTTGCCCTAGTGTAGCCAACTTTGAGCCATCAACCATATAAATTTTTATGTCAATTAAAATTTTCCTCTCGATTGTTTTGATCAATTAAATCTTGCATATTCCTATATACGACTCCATGTTTCATGTATTTTATACCCTTTATTTATATTACTCCATATGACAGAATTTCTTCGAAGATTCACGTCGCTGCATGCCAGTACGCTGCTAAGTGCTCCAATGTTTCGGTGAGGAAACATCAACGGCAATAATGGATGTTGAAGATCTTCTCTCTTGTCGGCAAGGAACAAGGACGACCTGATAAGGAGATGAGAGAATTGTCGAAGGTTACGTGGATATTTGTGGGAACAACTTCATCTCAAAATGCTCGAAATATCAGGAAGCTTATATCAAGATGTGGAGAGAAATTTTAGTGTATAATAAGCTGAAGAAGTGGAGAGATTCTAACAGCTCGACAGAGGTAGCTTTCGTTGCCATTAACGCGACAACGAAACTAATCCATACTTTTGTTAAGCTGGCTAGTCGGGTATACTGCCTTTGAACATTTCCCTATCCTCAGGTGGGTCTACGAGGCCGACAGGGCTGTCGTGACAGAGCCACGAATTCGGCCCGACGAGCCGAACTGCCCTGCGCCCACGGGAATCGGCAGCCCACCCACGCTCTGTCCCTCTCCTCTTTGGAGAAGCTGAGCTGTGGTCGTGCTGCCACACGGTTTCGACATTCTCCTTCTCCCGAGTTTGCTCGCTCCAAGCGTTTGGTCCGGTTAAGTTTGATGATTGCCCAACATTTTTTCATTTTATTTCAGTTGCAATTGCTAGAGGATATAAAGTGAGCATTTTTTTTTTACAAAGAGAACCACGAAGGATGCATGCTCATCCCGTCACTCGTGCATCTAGGAGTAAGTTTTTTTTAGATAAAAGGGACCGCATGCCTTGACTTCAATTTGATAAAACCACACAGTTCACAATAACAAATTTTACATATTGCGGCATACAGGTTAGGCGGCGCTTAGCCAACGTACGGTGGTGAAGAAGCACCACACGCACTAGATAACAAGATAGATAAAGGCCTTGGCCTATCCACTAACAAGTTGATTGCAACAAAAACATGGCGCGCCTACTCATTGTGTGCCATGGATGCGAAGAGTTGTCTTAGTTTGTGCACCATCTAGTCGATCCCCTCCCTGACCCTTGCCCTCCATAGCACTAAAGGGAAATCAACATTTTGGAATTAGCGTGAGTTGTGTGTCTAAGGAATTTAGAATCAATGGTTAGTTTGTTTCGCACGTGCCAAAGGGCTCACGACTGAGTGACAAACAATGTTCAGAGTAGTCTCTAGGGCTGGCCTGAGAAGCTAAAGAAAATAGCAAAAAGAAAACTGTGCAAAGGTAGTTGGACACCAATTACACCCTATTAGCTAGCATGTCACACTCCATGACAATTTAACCATGGAACATGTAAAGAAAACATGAGAAGTATCCTCAGGAGTCCCACAAAGAGAACACAATCCGTTGGAGGGGCCGAATCCAATAGCCACTTGTTGACTGGACGACAGACGGTCTAGAACCAGTTGCCAAGAGAAGATAACACACTTTTCGTGAAGTCTTTGCAGCCCAGATATCTTTGAAGTGAGCTACAATCACCCCTTCAATAGCTATTGGTACATCAATTGTACATTGTAGTTTTCAAATGGTTTTAGGTGCCACACCACCTTGTGCAACCCCTCATCGAGGTTGATTCTATCGAGCAACTTCATAAAATCCTCCACCGGTTTCTACATGCGTCATTACAAAACGTGTAAATTTAATGGTCACCTCCTCATTGGGAAGAGCATGAGCCACTGAGATCATTAGATCATCACATATAGCAAATGACGGTGGAAAACGATTTTCGAGGTGGGGGGGGGGGTGCTCTACATGCCACCAATCTAGCCAAAAGTATGTACTCTGACCATTCCACATCTCACGCTTAATTTTGTGGAGGCTTATGCAAAATGGAGAGCCCCCTTGGCCTGATCCGGAGAAGTGGTGTTAGACATGTGTGTATTTTTCCCTAACAAGGTTTGCCCATAGGGAGTCATCATTCTGATAAAGGTTTCAAACCCATTTTAGAAGACACGTTATGTTCATCTTCTTCATGTTGAGCAGACTTAGCACACCACACTCTTTGGCCCAACAGATCGCAGCCCAATTGGCAAGATGGTATTTAATTTTAGGTTTAGATACTTCCCAATAGAACCTAGATCTGTGCGAATCAAACTTTGCATGGATCTCTTCTTGAAGTGAAAAATCAGCCCATGTCAAAGAGCAGGAGGCTACGTAGGCACGACGTTAGATCGCCCAAGTCGTCCACCCAAGGATAACAATCTGCTTAGCCATGGTTATATCTTTCATGCTAATTTGCGGACAAGGAACAACCACTATTCCATGGGAAATCTTCTGTTCAAGATGGGCAAACATAGGAACATAAATGGAAAAGCCCCCAGATTACAATTGAGCATATTGGCGACCCTTTCTTTGCTCGCCCATAGGTTTCCTCATCAAAATCACTTTTGATTTGTGGTACTTGACCTTTAAACCAGACATATCTTCAAAGTACATAAATAGGAATTCCATGTTTATGATATTGGTGCCATTGTTCTGAATAAGGATCAATGTGTCGTTCGCATATTGCAAATGTGAGGTGCCGCCCGGCACTAAGTTGGGTGCCACCCCATGAATGTGCCCTATTGCGCTGGTTGTGAAAAGGATTCTAGACAGTGCTTCCTCAATGAAGTTAAATATCAGCGGTGAGAGGGGGTCCCCCTGACGCACCCATTTCTTGTTCCTGAAGTAAGGCCCAACGACTTCCATGTTGATAGATATGGCAGTCTGGCCACCCAAGACCATCTGCGAGATCCTATGAATGTAGCATGCGTCTAGAACTTTGCGGTGACCTAGCATACCACTACATGTTGTAGTATACAAGTCGTTGATATGATCTTCATGAAGGGACTTCTTCACAAATATCACATCCCTCAGAGTGGTACAACAGAAATATTGCAGGTCATAACACTCTAGATTATATTACAATTATGGTCTTAACAAGTTGGTATTCTCACAGGTCCAATGAGAACACCCTAAGATACTACTAAAGTCTTATTACAAACCAACATAAAAATTAAACTGAGCTCATCAACTTATTTAGGTAAGCTACTACGCTACTCGGCTCTAAGATAACTAGGGTAAGACACTACTCCTCCGCCTCATTGTTGTCAGCTCCGTAGACTATTCCATAGTCCACACCTTCCACTCCTCCGGACAGATCAGGTTCCTCGTAGACCAGCTCGTAATCTCCTTCTGGTGCTCCATCGGTGGTGTCCACTTCATTGTCACAGTCTAGCAAGGGTGTCGAAAGAAAGTGAGTACAGAGGTACTCAGTAAGTTCAAAAGAGAAAAGGTGTTTGATGCACTAGCTACGACCATTGATCAGAAAATCTCAGGTCAATGCATGTTTCAAAAACATTTCTTCAAAAGGTTTATTTTATTCTGAAAACTATGTCCGCCAGTCTTCACAGGTTGAATAGAACTCCACGGAGTTCCTTTCCTGCCGCGTTCGTAGTTTCCTTCCCGAAATAGGGAATGACAGCCACAATTTGATACACTCTGCAGAGGTGCATTACTTTTTCCATAAGAGAACTTATCCTTGATACCAACCGAGACGCGTTTCTCGTCCACACTTTCTTGGTGTGGGGCCACGTGTAAGATCCAGTCAGTCACTGCCTTCTCCGCGACCCTGCATACCCACTCTTTTGTCCACCCGTACATCCCCGGTAGACATCTCCCGATCATACAGCTTTATCCCCGATGTATTATGGACAATCCCTCATAGACGGTAGAGCCTCTCATCCACACGGATGGGGATTTAAAAGGATTTCCCAACCTACTGCAGTGTTATCCGAACACCCAGCCAGGCTCTATCAAGTACGTTGATATGCAAGAGGGAAAAGATGCAGCTGACTTCCCTATAGCCATTATAGATTTCATGGTTAACGCGAATTGTACAGCGCTAGAATCACTAGACGGCATTGGTGATTAGTTATATATTAGTAGAACCCTTGCAATGGAACCACCACCATAGCAACACATACCATGGTTCCATTGCCCACCATATAGTCATATTCATAATTGGAAAAGTAACATTTTATTTTCAATGCAGGAATGATAAGTATAGTACTTTTGCTGCTAAATTGATATAAAATAATCAAGATGACATGAGCAAGGGTGAACTTGCCTGGTGACTGCGAGATAGTGCAGTTCGATGTGTTGGACGAAACCTGGACCTCGGGTTCTGTAAAGAAGCATCATTGTCCGGTAAGAACAATGTTATAAAATCCAAATGATGCATGCATGGTTGTATTATTTCATGTTCAATCCCTTACCCCTGGTTTAAGATTTAGGTTTAAGTTAAATATTTATGCCTTTGGCAGTAATTTATAAATTCTTTAAATCCCTTAACATTGTTTTCTTTTCTAAAAGAAAAGGATTTCAGAATAATAGAATTTTCCTTTGAAAAATATTTATTTGAAATGAAGAATTTGAAATAATAGAGTTTTCCTCCTTTTTAGAAATAAAAGGAATTTTGGAATATTAAGATATTTCCTTTTTGGAAAATTTTAAATCCTTAAAAAAAGACTTGAAATAATAGAATTTCTTTTGACATCATTTGAATAACAAATATTTGAATCTATTTGAAATTTTCCTTGATTTTTAAATCCAAGGAAAATTGAAAATTTAAAATTCCAAGTTCATTATTAAATTTGGAAATTGAAATTTTGAAATTTTGTTGTAAATTCTATTTCTTATTTTATTCTTGTTAAGATTATTTTTAATACACTAATCAATTTTTTACTATATTTTTAGAGGTATTTATCATTATTTAGAATTTGGTAGAATTCAAAGGTTATTTTGAAAATGAAAAAGACCTAAATACCCCCTGGCCCAATTTGGCCAACCCACCTGGGCCTCCCCAAAACGGTTCGGTGGAACTGAACACGTCGGCCCACCTCACTCACTCACCTCTTTCTCTCACTCGCTCGCAAACCCTAACCCTACTAGCGACACCGAGGCGATGTCATCGCCGCCATGGCCGCCGCCTTGCTTCGGTCGACTCCGGCGGTGCTAGGGCTCGCCGTGGGTCCCAATCAACGCAACGCGCGATGGTGCACCTCCTCATCCGCGTCGATCTGACTTATTCTTCTTCTGCGGCTCGTGTGCGTGCTCGACCCTCGCAGACGCCAACGGATCCCTTGGTGATCTCTGCCAATCTGCATCACTTGGGCACGCCTGGACGTTCACTGCCTCCCACGTTGGCGGTGCATGGTCTAGCACTGGCCTGGCCGCGGTTTGGCGCCGCCGTGGCTGGCTGTGCCACCGTGTCGCCATGTTTGCCTCCATGATTCGCCAGGTAACCTCCTCTACTCCTTCTGCTACCTTCTCCGCTCCATCCTCTCTGCCTACTCGAGCTATGCCTACTGCTGCTCCTATGCGTATGCTGTTGCTGCTTGTTGTGCTTGCTACCTTCTCCGCCTAAGCCTACTGATGCCTTGATCTAGCCTATCCATGCTTACTGGTGCGATGCTTATGCCTGTGTAGTTCTTGTTGGTTCCCTGTGCTAGTCTTATCCTATTGGTTCATGTCCATGTGTTGTTCATGTGCTCACTGGTGCTTGTTCATCCTATTCTATTCAGTAAGACTTTTGTGCTATGCAATTGCTTGCTAATGGTCTTGTTGTTGACCTAGGTTAGCACTGCTGACACTTGTGGTGTCAGTGATGCTCACCTGTGCCCTGTGTATGCTCTATTTGATCCAATTGGATCACTGCATGCTTGTGATGCTTTGTTGTGCTTTGGGCTTGATCTAACTGATCCATTTGCTCAATCAGATGCTAGTGTCTAGCTATTGGTTTGATCCTTGGCTAATTGAATGGATTATCCTAGCTACTGTTGTGACTTATGCTTGCTCTAGTTGATGCACAAGTGTGTGTATGTGCTGCTGTTGCTGTCCATAGCTCTTTGGATAAGATCCAATGGCTAGGATGCAATGGTTCATGCCGCTGTTGCCTCTTAGTGATGCTATTGCATTGTTCATGCATGGATTACTGTATATTCATGCCTTGGTGGATTAATTATGAATAAACTGCTTATGCGGTGTTGATTATATGCATTGATGTGCATGATTTGATATCTCCATGATCAATTTGGAGATAATTAAATTCTGAATCCATTTCTGGATGATGATGACTTACAGTTTTGGTTTAAATGGATGGATTTGTGGTTGATGTGACCACAGTAGCCTTGCTACTGCTTGGTTGCTCTTACAGTTGGACTAGTTCTTGTTGGCTACTCATCTCTGCTTGCACAGTAGGGAATCATACATGACATGAATGCCACTATGCTTGCCTGTGAAGAAATATAGGGTTAAACTGATGGTTTCCTTGGCTAGGATCTTGCTAGTTCTCGGTAGCTTCTAGTACCTGCAGATCCTCTACTGGTGCTATCTGTGCATCTATGCTTGTCTATTTGCACTTGAATAGTATCTAGATGGTTTTGGCTCTAGCTGCTCCCCTTCAGCCAGTGATCCTTGGTCAACACCAAGTGATGATAAACCCATGAGCATCTTCTCATCTCATGCCTTGTGTCATGCGATAATATGGATTGGATCCACTGGATCCTCTCCAGGTACTTGTTATACCATGTTCCAGCTCGTAGATAGCTATGCTCAGCTGCTGTTGAGTTGTTGCTTGATGTTTCTGGTTACTTGCCCTGCTCCTCCTAGCTCCTCGTGATCTTGCTTAAGTTCCCATGTCTATGTTGGATTTTGGTTGGTTGATTTGGATGAATGGATGGTTTCAATGGTTGGTTTTGCTATTCTCGAGCAAGAATAGAGATGAATTATGCACTGTTCATGGCTTGTGCTTGGTGAATGCTTATCTGGTCGACTTGTGAATTGTTTCTGATGGTTTCTACCCTTTTATACTGACTGTTGGTTTACTCTGGCTGTGACACACAAGCCTGGCCTGGCTTGGTGACTAAGCCATGGTCTTGGCTTGTTGTTGGATGCACAGCAGCTCTATGAGTTGTGTGTGTCTTTGGTGAAACTTGAGCCCATCATTGGCTCAGGTTTGGTCTGCTGGTGCCTATCTTGGTTCTGGCCAGGTTTTGGACAACGACAAGTGTCCTGGACACTTGGTTTTAACCCCTGCCTAGTTTCTTTCTATTTTGCAGGTTGCAATGCTCAAGATGATCTAAGGACTATTCCTTCCAAGACACTTAGTTTAGGTTTTAGGATAGAATCAAATCCCTGTAATCTTCTTTTATTTTGTTTTATTATTCATCCAATTCTTGTAATTATGTTTCATTTATTATTCCATCCATTCTTGTATGACAAATATTGTAAAGACAATGTACTATGTGTGTATGATCAATAAAGCTCAAGCTTTGCTTATGAGCTTATTTGTAAATTTATCATTTACTTATGAATTCTTTGTGTATGTGTGATGTGAATTTAATTATGAATTCATAATTCATTTTTATATTGTTTACTTATAATTTCTTTTATTTGAATTCAAATATGACTTGTCAATTCAAATCATCTCCCAAAACTAACAAGTTCAAAAGAGATCATGTCAAAATTCTTAATACTCACATTGTCTAACCCTAATTGCAATGAGAGAGAACCTCGATCCCTCATAGGTTTTTATGCAATAAGGCGCGGAAATTTCCCTCGTTTTGCGATGAAATGCACATCCCAATTTTAAATCTACCCTTCGGTGTTCCTATGTAATGGGTTATTACAAACTTTGCAACGTAACACCTCGGAGAAGAAGTTCCAGTTGACCATATCGAAAGCCTTTTCAAAGTCTAGCTTAAACAACACCCCTCCCAACTTTTTAG
>NC_061514.1:116222581-116311345 GCF_022539505.1 Lolium rigidum | reverse complement strand
ACCTTGTGTAAAGGTTTTGGTTGCCACCTTCAAGGTCCCCGCTTAGTGGAGAGTGAGCTGGCCTTTGTGGTTTACTCACTAGAGAATAGAGTGATACCTTTGTGGCGTTGGTTCGCCTTCGTGGCATCACACCCCTCCAACATAGATGTATTTATCCTCAAAAGGAAGGATCTACGAGAATTAATCCTTGTGTCTATGTGCGCTTCACCTTCGGTTACCTCTACCCTTTACCACCTTTACTATGTGTATCTTGTTTACTTGCTTGTATGCATATTTTCATATAGGATTGTCCACTTAGTTGCACATCTAGACAATCTATATTCTTGTCAATCCTAAATTTCCTAAAAAGATTTATGGTTAGCACTTATTCACCCCCTCTAGGTGCACATACGATCCTTTCGATAGCCTACTAGTTTAGACACCTGCAAACCTAGGTCCTTCCCTATATAAAGGACATAGAGAGCCGCCACATAAAAAACACAACTCTTTCTCTCTCTCTCTCAAAACTCTTGTGATATCCATCACCATTCATCCACCATAAACGTACTCTAGCAACCTTTTGAGTTCGCCCTCGAGCACACTCAAAGATAATCCATCCAGCACACACGGGAGTAAGGTCTTTACTATACGTCCAAACCTGTAAAAACCCGGTGTCTGTGTGTGCTACCATCTAATCCTGCTGAACAACAAATTTACTAACAGGAAAATACAATGAAAGTTGGCATGCCAGATATGAGCTTGCGTGTTTAGATTAACTTTGAGAGGCTCAGATGGTGAAATCAATCATCTACATCAACGGCGCTACCACCACTCCTAGTTAGGCGTTACACTTTGGTACACACAACCTTGTCACCAATGCCTCAGGCGAAACCTTCATTGTCAGCATCGATCCGACAACTAGGATAAACTTGCCTTCGCACGAGATCAACTTGGGCCACGACACCGGCCGTAGACTAAATTGCTCGTCCCCGAAGGAACGGCTGGTGGAAACCTTTAGTCTCTCCCCAATCTCCGAGCATGACTCAAAGAGTGCGGGGAGCTCTAAAGGTAGCGCGCAAGAGGACTTCACCATCAACGTGCCCCCCTCCCAAGTTGGGCCGAATGGAGCCACCGATCGGCTTGTGTCACCCACGCTGGCGTGATTGTACGATCCACAACCGATCTCTCTAACGAGATCCACCAAGCACAGACTTCCGACCTTTGCGAGGGGGAAATCAAGGAGATCATCTCCTAGGTTGGTTGAGGCGCAAGAGCGTTCTAGCTCCCCCAACTACAACTCGAGAATGTAACACAGAGCTGTTGTTGTTACGCCTGTCAAACTTAGCAAGCCAGTTAACACGCCGTGGCAAACTTAGTAAAAGCAAGATAGTTTATTTCTTATTTCCCGATTCAGTATGTTGAGGGTAAGAAGACATGTAAAAACTTAGGATAAATACATTCACCCCTATACATCAGGGAAAAACTTTTCTCAATGCTACAATTATGTTAATCCAACATGTGTACTGAATTTTCCCTACTCAGTTTGTCCCTATTACACCGCACACCCATTTTGATGTTAAAATTTTAACTAACATAAGGTGTTTTATAAAATTACACTGTGGTATTTGTATTAGGAAAAATGTTTTCATTGATATATTTTTTATGCCAATTATTATTGCTTAGATTGAAGGTCAGAGTAAGATCAGGAAAACTGTTACACATACATAGTCAACAGAGTATACTCCTAGTCAAAATACTCCTGGTACTGTGTACGTGGCCATTTGGTAGTCCTTGTTGTTGGACATTTGTCTACTGATGAGGTGCCCCTCGACACGGCCACCACCTCTGCTTCCAGAACGACTACGCAGACGGCCACGCGTCCCTTAAACCCACCTTCATCTCTGCTTTCCTCTGCTCCGACCACCCCGCACTTCCATTTTCCCACCGCCCTCGCCGACAGGAAACACAGATGGATCCCAGCGCCGCCCCCAACTCCGGCGGCGACCGCGACGCCTCCACCCCGAGCAACACCACCGTGACCCTCCCTCCGCTCACCCTCCGCGACGTGCCCCGGCTCACCGCCGCGGCCACCACCGCCACGATCCCCAACCCCATCTCCAGCCAGCCCTACTTCAACCCGCCCCCCACCTTCTACATCTCCCCGGGGGACGTCTCCCTCCGCCACGCCTTCTTCGACCTCGCCACCGGCCACCCCAACCCGCTCGTCGCCTACCGCCGCGCCGGCCCGCGCGGGAGCCTCGCAGTCGACCCGGCCCGCGCCCGCGCCGCGCTCGTCACCTGCGGGGGCCTCTGCCCGGGCCTCAACACCGTGCTGCGCGAGCTCGTTGTCGGCCTCCATGAGCTCTACGGCGTCCGCCACGTCTTCGGCGTCGCAGCGGGCTACCGCGGCTTCTACGGCGCCGACGACGACCACGTGCTGCTCGACCCGGCAGCCGTCGACGGCTGGCACAAGAAGGGAGGAACCGCGCTAAAGACCACGCGGGGTGGCTTCGATCTCAACAAGATCGTCGACGGCATGGTCGCGCGAGGGTATACTCAGGTCAGAGCAACTCAAACACACAGTTCAGATTTGACTATAGACAGCGATGCTTTACTTCCAATATCACTATGATTTGCGATGACTTAATATCGGGGTGGGCTTTACGCACTGAATGCTTGACCATTAACTGACTTAAGATTATACTAAGCTGGACTTGCTCTAATCTACTGAATTTGTCTCTTAAATTTCGGAATGCCTAGGGAGCAGTCGACTGATAATTCCTTACGTCTCAGTCGACACCAGGGACATGCAGCAAGCAGCGAGCAGCATCGCACCTCTCGATGAATGACGGCCATACGCAGCAGCATGTGCACATCAGTGCATGCACACCGAGCGGACATGTTTTGCTACCTAGCTACTAACCTATTAATTTACACTTGCACATCGTTGTCAATTTAAACAGAGTTAGCTCACAACAGTTTGAATTCCACTTAATTAGCTTACTACCGCTGCTCCTCACAACTTAAAAAATGTTCACCGATTTTTTTTTTTAAAGGAAAGTTGCTTTAAACATTTTCTAAAATTTAATTGGAAACTATCAGTGATTTAAAATCAAAGAATAAGGAAAAAAATCAATGACAAAAATATGGAACCCAAAAATATGCTAATTGCGTATTTCTTGAAAAAAATGCAACTCATAATAAAAACCGGTTGCTACTTACACGTTATTGGAGAAAAGTGTAACTCGTATTAAAAAAGTTCTAGTTGCACATTTCTTTTTAGAAAAGTGTAAATTGTATCGATAACCGGTTGCTAGTTGCATATTTCTTGAAAAATAGTGCAACTCGTCTAGAAAAAACTTCTAGTTACACATTTCATTAGAAAAGTGCAACTCGTATCAATATAACCGGTTACACATTTCTTCATGAAAAAGTGCAACTCATATTTAAAAAAACTTCTTGTTGCACATGTCATTAGAAAAGTGTAACTGGTATCAATAACCGGTTACACATTTCTTCATAAAAAGTGCAACTCATATAAAAAACTTCTAGTTGCACATTTGATTAGAAAATTGTAACTCTTATCAATAACCAGTTGCACATTTCTTCATAAAAAGTGCAACTCGTGTAAAAAATACTTCTAGCTGCACATTTCATTAGAAAAGTGTAACTCGTACCAATAACCAGTTGCACATTTCTTCATAAAAAGTGCAACTCATAAAAAAAACTTCTAGTTGCACATATTTCTAGAAAAGTGTAACTCATATCAATAACCGGCTGCTAGTAGCGCGTTGTTTGAAAAAAAAAGTACAACTTATATTCAAACCCAGATGGATTTGCACATTTCTTTTAAAAAGTGCAACTCACATCGAATATAGCTTGCTAGTTGCATATTTCTCAAAAAAAGGTGCAACTCATATAAAAAATCGGTTGCTAGTTACACGTTATTGTCGAAGAAAGTGCAATCTATTTAAATGACACAAAATTAGAGAAATACTACAGGCATAAAAAACAAAACAAGAAAATACATAGAAAGCATGGTTGCACTTTTCTTGATGTGATAGGTGCACATTATTTTAAATGTGCAACCTGGGAAATGAAAAAAAAGTATGCAAATAATATGAATAATGAGAAAGAAGTCAAAAGGAAAAAATCAGCACGAATGGCGTTTAATTAATGGACAAGATCAACTATATAAATCAACCGTAGTGACAGCTATACAGGAAACAAGTTTCATCCTAGTGGTTGCACAATCGCTGTGCGACACACGAGGGCGTGGTATCGACTCCTAGCGCGCCCGCCTTACCGCTGATTAATTTTTCCCACCTGAACAGCGCACTTTGCACGAATCTTGAAGAATGATCTAACGGTTCTCAGGTCGACTGAGACATAAGAAGATCTCAGTCACCTGAGATTTAGCAAATCCCCTTAAATTTTCAGTGATGACCAATGTAATATGATTTCAGTTACCATGATGTAACCTATAAAATACACCTTTAAATTAGAGTTAAGGCTGTGCAGAAAAGTTTAATAAGGCTCATGACTATCCATCTGACTTAGGAGTAAGACTTTATTGTGGTCACCTACTATCGAATTGTTCAAGTGCAATGGAATCAAATGTGTGCTGGTTAACATGCCAACTGTTTCTATTCTTCGTATGTTGATCATACAACCTATCATATCCCTTTATTTTTCCAGGTCTATGCGATTGGCGGGGATGGCACCATGAGAGGAGCTGTGGCGATCTTCGAGGAGATCAAACGGCGTGGTTTGAGCATATCCATTACAGGGATCCCAAAAACTGTGGACAACGACATCGGCATCATAGATAGGTCCTTTGGATTTCAAACTGCAGTAGAGATTGCCCAGCAGGCGATCGACGCAGCACATGTGGAGGCTGTGAGTGCGGTGAATGGCATCGGCCTTGTCAAACTTATGGGCAGGAGCACGGGCCACATTGCTCTTCATGCCACCCTGAGCAGCCGAGACGTTGACTGCTGTTTGATTCCTGAGATCGATTTCCATGTTGAAGGGAAGGGAGGCCTGTTTGAGTTTCTTTATGAAAGGATAAAGCAGAAGGGACATGCTGTCATCGTGGTCGCTGAAGGTTCTGGTCAGGAATTGATTCCCCGGACTGATGAGCAGAAGCGGGAGCAGGATGAGTCCGGCAACATGTTGTTCCTTGATGTTGGCCCCTGGCTGAAATCTGAGCTGGGTAGGTGGTGGAAAAGAGAACACCCTGGTGAGTTGTTCACTGTGAAGTATATTGATCCTACCTACATGATTCGTGCAGTCCCAGCAAATGCTACTGATAATCTGTATTGTACCCTGTTGGCGCATTCCGCGATCCACGGGATCATGGCTGGGTTCACTGGCTTCGTACCTGGCCCGATAAATGGGAATTACAGCTACATACCTTTGGAGGATATCGCAGTGGCCAAGAACCCAGTCGATGTGAATGATCACAAATGGGCATGGGTTAGATCAGTCACAGATCAACCGGATTTCCTGAAGCCCTAAGACATGAAGTTATGTGGTGTCATGAAAGTACCCTCTCTGGACACTGTCAAAATCATTTTGATTTGATCTAGCAGTAGTTGTTTGTCTCGTGATTTCGGTTCTTCAATAAGATAAGAGAGAGCTTGTTCTCTGGTTTATCAGGCTGTGGGTGTATGTCTTCGGAAGTACTTGTAACTCTATTGTAAGTACGATTCTCGTAAATACACTTGGTGACTTTACTTGGAATGGTGTTTGGACTTTGGAGGATTGGGGACAAATGGTGACATTACTTGGAACCGTTACTTGTTTATTCTTGCAGGTACCAACGCATTTTTGTTAGGACGTATATACTCCTGTGTGAAAACTCAAAACCTGATCTGGATATGGACACAAAGGTGAATGTTTTGCTCGTACGTTCTGTATAATAATTAATATAAAATAATTGTTCGTACTTTAACAACAAGGCCTATTAGCTCAGCTGGTTAGAGCGTCGTGCTAATAACGCGAAGGTCACAGGTTCGAGACCTGTATGGGCCACAATTTTTTGCATCTTGTTTTTATTCTTATTTTTCGTATAATAGTAACTCCTGAACTTAATCTTGACTGTCAGATGACAATACTGGACAGCTGCAATGTTCTCTTTCTGTAGGTCTTGATTCGTTGTCTTCAAAAGCAATCCACGTATGCTAATACTCCTCCCTCTAAAAAATAACTGTCGTTGATGGCAAATACTGTCTTTTGCAACCAGGTCACTGCTACACATCTCACTCTGAGGTGTCCATTTTCTAAGCTGGTGTGGGCTGAAAGATCGGTGGACAGGCATCAACCGAGATAGAGTGCAAATGCTAAGAAGGAGATGCCGGTGGCAGTTTATGTAATGTGGAATATATGGAATGAGAGAAACAGGCGTATTTTCCAGGGCATCGAAATACAAGCGAAGGGAGATTGAACTGCTAGTTCTTTTTTCCTTATGTTTCGTTTTGCATCTTCCAGGCTGAACAACATCTGTATAACTTTTGTAAAGCTGTTAGTTTTTTCCTCCTATAATGCAAAGGCAGAACTCCTGCCATACAGTTCAAAAAAGAAATGTTCACCTAGAAACGGATATGAAGGTAGTACATTACAAACGGGGTTCCTGTTTATACGAGTCACCACAGGATTTGATAAAACTCATCTTCATATAAATGTAAAAGTAGTGCTTTCAATAAAAAAAAAACATTGCTCTGAACTGCTTTGTCTTGGACGATCAATTGGAGAGATGCGCGTCAATCCTATCTTTTTCCCATCTATGTAAAAGTAACTTCAAAAGAGAAGGCAAGGGCTCATTCCAAAGGGAAATTCGGGTTTAGTACTTTTGCTACTATATGGATGCCAAACTCGGACATTAGCTGTGTTAGCTTTTTTTCTTTAATGCATCATTAGGATTAACATATACATGTGCTGATCACCTATCAGTGCACCTAATTCTCTTTAACAAAGAGATCAGGAGATCCACTTACAGGAAGATGAAGTATTCCCCTTCTTGCTCGTTGCGAGGCACGGGCATGCTGCGATGTTGATGGAGGTGGTGTGCTGCGAGACGGAGTGGAGGCGTCGGCAGCGGGACCCTCCTAGCTCCCGGAGGTGGAGATGGTCTTAGACGCCGTCGGCACGGTCCTCGCGGTGGCCGGCGGTGGTGCTCCGGTCTTCGATCCCATCGGCACCCTTTTGGATCGGTTGTTAGGGGTCCGTTACTTTCACGTATGTGTTTTTCACTCTCACCTGGAGAGTTACGACCTCCTCCTTTTTATATGTGGCGCTGTGGGACCAGGGACCGAAACCAGTTGGTTTTGGGTGCCCCGATCAGGCACGTACGTGAGAGGAGAATTTGTCTCCCTTATTCCTCTCGGGTGGTTAAACCTGAGATCAATCCCAACATTCTCCCCCTTGATCGTAAGGTTAACAAACATCATAAGTCCACTCTCAATAGGAACAACGTACCAAAGTAAGGTGTTGAAGTGGCCAATGACATGCCACTAAACCTCAATACTTATAGTACACCATCCTATCTTAAAATGGAAAACATAATACTTTATGGGAGTTGGTCCATTTGACGGTCCTTATTTCCGGGATCAAAAGGCTTTCTAGCAACCCATGCCGGCAACATAATCATAAATAGGAGTGACTAGGCCTTCGATAAACGGATCCCAAAAGCATATAAAACATATTTATACGCTTAACAACAATAGTTTGATCCTGGATTCTATCTTTCACAACATCAAACATATTCTCAATATGGTTTTGGCAACACCATTTGACTTGTTGTTACTTGCATAGAAAACTGCGTGTTCATAATGCAGTAAGTGGCTTTAAATGTTGTCTACCACATTAATTTCGGGAAAACATTTTGACATACACCTGCCGATAGCCTCTTAACATGCCACATAGCTAATTGCATCATTATGATGCCATCAATGTCATTTTTGGAGCTTTTCCACGATATAACTCCATATGCGAGGGTGAGGATGTGACATGACGTGGAAACTTTATTATCCACACACCTCGCAAAACCAATATCTGAATAACCCACGAAGTCAAGGTTACTAGGCATATTACAAATGAGCATGTAAACATTATTATCTTGCATGTATCGCAAGACATTTTGACGGCTTTTTCAATGTTCCATTTATGAACTTACTGTATTTGCCAATTATCCCGGTCGTAAGTAGGGCATGTTCATTCTTGAATACACAAGTTGCTTCTGACAACTGAAGCATAAGGAACCCCCGTTATCTGATCAGTTTAAAATGGTTCCTTGGACATTGAAATGCCCATCTTTATTGCCCTTAACATTAGTAGCAGGTGAGATAGAGTACTAGTACATAATATTTTCTTTTCGTACTCTATTTCCGTATGTCATCATAATGTAGAACTTATACTCCTTTTGGACTGGACTTATATCTTGGGGAGCCTCAATACATCAAGGTATGAGGCATTACCAAGATCCTTCATACCATAATTAGAAGATTGAAAAACCCCTGGATAGCCAATAAGATTCAATCTACATAAAGTAGTGAAGCTTACTCCCCCTCGTCTTGAGGTAGTATTGTAACATTCTTTGTTTGGTCCTTTCAAGATTTCCTCAGAGTCACCTTTTTTTTTGTGTGGAGCCATATACGCCCAACCATTATTTGACTCACTCAGCAAACTCTATTAAGTTCCGTACATCACTAAAGCTCATTATCTTCATCATACATTGCAAATGTCACCAAGATAAATGTTCACACACATTATTTATCACATGAAAATTGTTGAGTTCAACACCAAGTGTTGTATTAGGGACTACATAACTCTCAACATAACTAATGTGTACGAACAAGGATCTCATGGAAATTCTCCTTAAGGTTCATGTTCATAAGCTCCAGTTCTCCATGATCACTTTATATGGAGAACATGGCTGCAAAAACTCGATAATGCTTCATTTCAGTTCTAAACCACAACACCGTTGGGCAGAAGGTGGAAAAGAACTTGATTAAATTAATGTGGCACATGATTATAAACGACGTTGGTCAGAAATGTAACCATAAGCCACATGCTACACCATAGACAACATTAGAATGGCAAACTTGCCACTTTATCATTCATGTCTGTTTCATAGTGTTCATAAGGGAGTAATATCACATTAACATGAAAAGGAGTCAAAACATTAGTGTGATTTTTCATTCATTCACTCTCCAAATAGGACTTCTCGTTGGTTCCATCATACTCGGAGAATTAAATGAGTGCAATGACCCATATTAAATGAGACATTCCCTTTCCCCCTTCGAAATGTGGTAAACTTACCACAATTTCGACGAGATCTCATTTCTCACATTTCTTACATCATAATTGTGTCATAGCACACATAATCATTACAAAAGATACATGCCCCGAGGACACAAAAATGCTCACCATATGGTGAGACTTACATAAAAAGATTGCGTTCCAAAGAACAAAATGTTCATATAGAAGCAAGTTGTCTTACAATGCTTTATTCGTCAATGTCCTCATAGAAGAACCCCTTGTCCATTGCTTAAAATAGATAGCATCTTTATGAGCATCATTATAAACATAAACATCAAGAAAACTTGTGATGAGACGAATCAAAACAAGGTCATTTGTTGTTCTAATCCGTATCACCGTTGGGCTGAAAACGGAAGAGAACATTATCATTCATAAAGAAATGGGTTATGACAATAATCAACGTTGGTCAGAATACTATCACATACCATATATCATACGCTCATAATTAAAATCTCTATTCAAAACTTCTCGTTGGTTCCATTTTGACTAGAGAAACTTAAAATCACATAATGACTAGTGAGAACATCTGGTAAATTTATAGTTCATCACTAATCATTTTGTCTTCAACCTTTGACTCCATAATTTCAAAAACATCAAGCAAACATGTCAAGGTTTATCATTACAAACTTGAAGGCATGGTACAAAATACCATTCATTCTGAATATTAACAATGAAAATGACATTTCCATGAATGACATTCACACCGAAAATAACATTATCATCAACTATAAGTATTGTCCAAATGACTTATATTAAGTTACATCACGGTTCACCAAATAATTGGTGAACAACAATAGTCAAATAGAATGACAATACATGAGCATGATGCACATTACAATCCTCTAAAGAAACTTTCTTCAGAGAATCAACATCATTATGAGCCTTCATCACCTTCAGTGCATGTCAAAAGACAAAACGCACCGACATAATACTTGGACTAATTTCTCAACATTATTTGGTTACATAGTGCAGTGCGGAAAACCGAACAACACGAGGATCAACTTTTTCTTAAGGTGGCCTAAGCCCATTAGTGATGATCCTATCATCAAGACATGCCATAATTATGACAACAACATAAAATCAAAATAATAACCATATCATTAAAATGCCATGGATTAGTAGATAATACCTTCCCATTTTGCTCATAAAAACTAAACAATATTTCCCTCTAAACATAAAAACCTGAACACTTTATCAAAATATAAGCAAAACATTCTCATGGGTAATAAATATCAATATTATTCTCAACGTCAATTGATATTTAAAATGATAGTTATCAAATGTCACCAAAAGACATTAAAAATTTGTCAAAATTTTAAAATAAAATTTCCCGTGGGTTTCATTTTATTTAGTAAAATCAACATGTTCATTTAACATAATTTTCAGGCAATTACAATCCATCTAAACAGTGTAATCATAAGCATTATATATAAATCGTAAAAGCACTGAAAAGACTGAAAAGCCACATTCTTCTTTCGGCCCAAAAAACTACTGCAGCCCTTAACAACAATACCGCCCTGGGCGTTAAAACATTAGGGAGGCTGCAGGGAACCTGGGCTCGGCCTTCTTCTCAGATTTGGTCCAATAAGCGTCTGAGGCCTGTTAACACAGCAGGCCAATCTAGGCTGTCGGATCAAAATTGACGGCCCAGATTCGTCTCAGTTAGTGCAAATACACCGGCCGGTCAAACCCTAGCCCGATTCCTCCACCTCCCCTGTTTTTCCGCGAGGCAGCGCCGGAGGCAACCGGCGGCAGAAAAACGACCGTTCCCGGCGGCGCTGTGGCTCCGCTCGCCGGAGCAGCGTGCTGCGGATTGGATTCCGTGCGCTGCTCCGTCGAGTGCAGCCGGTGCGTCGCGTCGGTGGTGCGGTGAGGAGGTGGTGTCGCACGCCGGCAAGCCAGCGGCCGAGCGATGACGGCGAGGTGCAGCACCCCGGTGCCGTCCATTCCGCGCAGAAGCGCGTCGTCCCGCTCGTCCTCTCCGTGAGAAGGCGGCGTCGCGGCTTGGTGTAGCGCGCCGGCAAGCCAGCGATCGAGCGACGACGGCGACCGGTGGCACGGCGGCCAGCGGCGCCTCGTCCATCCCGCGCGTCGTTTCGCTCGTCCACAGCGGGTCCTCGGCGAGCCCCGAAAGGAAAAGGCGACGGCGTGGCGTCATCAGTGGTAAGATCTTGATCCCCTTCTCATCAATTGGGTGCAAATTTTTCCTTTCGGGATTTATGGTTAGGATTCATCATCAATTTGGGGATTTTCTTTCATGGTTCAAAGTTCGTGCTCCCCAAAACACGAGTAATTGCTTACGTAAGCCGTAAGTAGAACAACGGCATGATAAAAGTAATTAACCAGGGCATAAACTTGACTCCAAACATTAATTTCGGTTAATTGAACTTGATATTCTGGTTACATGGAATTGACATAATAGGGGGTGAACCCGAGCCTAACAACAACAATTCAATTTTGTTAAACAAATCCATCAGACATAGACATTATAAACAGATCGCATTAGGGTTCCATAATCAAGACAAAACATGCTTAGGGCACTTAAGGTGATCAGATCAGCTCTGATACCATTGTTAGCTTTTTTTTTTAATGCATCGTTAGGATTAACATATACATGTGCTGATCACCTATCAGTGCACCTAATTCTCTTTAACAAAGAGATCAGGAGATCCACTTACAGGAAGATGAAGTATTCCCCTTCTTGCTCGTTGCAGGCACAGGCATGCTGCGATGTTGATGGAGGTGGTGTGCTGCAGACGGAGTGGAGGCGTCGGCGGCAGGACCCTCCTAGCTCCTGGAGGTGGAGATGGTCTTAGACGCCGTCGGCACAGTCCTCGCGGTGGCCGGCGGTGGTGCTCCGGTCTTCCGATCCCATCGGCACCCTTTTTGGATCGGTTGTTAGGGGTCTGTTACTTTCACGTATGTGTTTTTCACTCTCACCTGGAGAGTTACGACCTCCTCCTTTTTATATGTGGCGCTGTGGGACCAGGGACCGAAACCAGTTGGTTTTGGGTGCCCCGATCAGGCACGTACGTGAGAGGAGAATTTGTCTCCCTTATTCCTCTCGGGTGGTTAAACCTGAGATCAATCCCAACAAGCTGTACTCTCTGTTGTGAGTTGATGTCATTTTCTGTGCTGGTGCTGTATTTTGAAAAGCTAAGAGTGCTTTTCCAAAGTTTCAGTAATGTCCCGTACATATTCCATCCGTGCTAATTTCCAGAACAAATAAATGGGATATACCCCTGTGAATCGAGAGGGCCCAATTTTTTCCTATAGAGCAGTACTCCAAACAGTAGAGAATGTTACAGGGTGAGGTGAACCAACCACCTCGAGTAATCACCACTGGACAAAATATATCTACACCATGTACAGAGCAGATCACCACCTCCCCAGCTTCCTCATGCCAGATACACTAGCTAGCTAGTCTTCGGTGTTTTTTCACTTCTTGCAATCTTTTGTTACTCACCACCATGGCTGCAGCTGCAAAGAACCCACTCAAGACTCAGATCAAATTGGCTCGATTTCAATCGGCAGACCTCTCGGGAACTCCACGTACGGGTATGCCATTGGAACGTCATCGCCGTCGATTTTCCATCTGCAGAGCGCCAAAATTGTCAAGAAACTAATACAAATATCAATCAGCACTGTAAATTAGTATAGAGATTCAGTAAGCATTCATCTCCTCTACTCTGAAGAAAAAACAGAGATGCAGTGTCTACTGTCACAATCAGATAGCTGCAGATGTTTGGGACCTCATTTGGTACCACTCAACTTGCATAGCCTACTTATTGAAAACTCCATGCTGCCATGTTTGCACAGTGTGTGGTCGTCTGATACCATGTAGCCTTGTTGCCATGTATTACTATTTGTATGATAGAGGCATTAATCTGTGTACATGTTGTTAATCAACGCGGTCCCAAGTGTGTCGTTCAAATCTAATCCTGGGTTTTCTCTCAAAATGCCGTGCATGTTCTTCATTTCTTTGATTTGTGGCTCTCACTAGATTACTGGTTAACCTATGCATCGCCTAATCCAATAAAATAAACATGTGCTCTTCTTTTACCTGAAATTGAGCACAAGATGATGAACGAAGAAAGCAGCCTCTACTTTGGCAAGTTCTGATCCAGGACAGAGCCGAGGGCCACCGCCGAATGGCGTAAACTTCTTGCTTGTTCCTTGGCTTGCTCCCTGTTCCATCAAACAATTCAATTATCATAAACATGAACTGGATCATTAGCTTCGATTCATCAAGAAGCTAAGAAAATGAAGAAGCAAAGCCAAGGATGCTGGCTTTGAGTGAGGAATCATGGTTAGGACCATGTACAAAAGGCACTACTGTCTCAGCCTAAAGCCTGCTTGGTATCTGAGGATACCAGCATAGTAATTATGGCATGGGTTAGTTGGACACTCACTAATTAAAGGTAGCAATTAGTTAGAGTACACCTTTAAAGAAGATTCTCTCAAAGCTACAGATAAGTTCTTCTGATTGGTGCTCTAACCTTTTTTATTGTATAGGATTATATATTATAAAAAACGTATTATATCAAAGGTAAGCATCCCAATAATAGCTAAGCTGCATGACCGAACTGTTCTTGATCATTGTTCAGTACCAACATAGATTTGCAAGTACTGAGGGTCTCTATGGTAATCAGACATACCTCCCATCTGCGAGGCTGGAACTGTTGAGCATTTCCATGAAGTGAGGGGTTCAAATGAACAGAACTGAAAACAGGTAGGACCTTCCAGCCAGATGGAATCAGATACTCTGCAACAGAGCAAGAAACAGGGCCACAAGCTTTTGAGCATCTTCTGTTAAAATCTAGGTGTTTGAGGAATAACAATGCTCACAAATCAGGAACAAAGGTGCCCTTTGCCTGATCCATTATCATGTGATGAGCACAATGGGATCTGCAAGGAAAGCCTCAAGTTGGGTTAAAACTACCTTTGTATCTGACGTCTTTGAGAGCCTTCCTGTGGACAAACTTGACAATGTTTCCACATCTCAGCGCCTCATTGATAACCTGAAAGGACATCCACATATGTATCATTGCACCATTCCCATTATTACAGACCAAATTAAGACTCTTCCCCCTTTGACCCATCCTTGCAAACTGTTCTTACTCTCAAGTCAATATTCAGATATAGGCAGGCATATATGTCAATGATCTTAATAAGGAAAAAAATGCATCTACATCCTAAAGCATTCGCTGAATGATTATCATCTCACATGTTGGGTATATTCCATCTTCTTGTAGTCCTCAGAGCTCAGGCACTCCTCCTTGCCTTTGGTAGATCTTATGCCTTCATGCTCCCTCTGCATGCATAGCATGTTCGCATATAGTTAGTGACAGGTGAACAACTACCAATCATCTGTGGATTCACCATGAGGAGCATGATGATGTACCTTTACTAGGTCTAGATCTGTAGCTGATTGTCCAAGGAAGTATACAACCATGGAGATCAAGAGTGAGGTGGTCTCATATCCTCCTAGTAGGGAGTCCAGCACAAAGCTCACTTTCTCCTCATCGGAGAGCTCATTGGTTGACAGGAGCACATTGAGGAAATCATCCTTCTTGCAGGAGCCAGTTTTTCTCCTCTCCTCAATAATGCCCTTCACAGTGCTTGATATCCTCTTCCTGGCCTGTGATCACCATACAATAGAACCAGTGTTGGAACAATATGGCATCCATATATGCATCTTTAATGTAAACTTGGTATAGTACCAGTATAGATGTGTACTAGTTTCAGGAGCTTCATGTATGGTAAGTACATAAAAAAGGCTTGAAACTTTGACAGAAATTAAGAAAAAGGCTGAAGCTGTTTAATTAAATAAATTGATTACCTGGACAGCTCTGGCATAGGGGGTCCCTGGGATGCGAAGAGGGAAAGAGATGAGGCCCTTCATGAAGGTGAGGAAGTCCTCCAGTATCATGGCAGTGACTGGCTCCTCTGGTGACAGCCCCAACACCTGCTTCACTATCACACTGAATGCGAACTGTGCTCACCCAGAAGAAAGGTAAGAAATAAAATAAAGAACCTGGTCAGTCAAAGCCACCTTTGGAAAACATTCATGCATCAGGAAGTAACAGCATGATGATGTAGATATAGGTAACATGTGCAGAGATTTTCCCCCATGTTTCATGGGATCATGTCTCTCTGTCTAGTAATGACTAGCCAGCTAGCTGTGGTTTTAGTAAGTAGATGCACTTGGTATGGTAACAAACCTTCCTTGCCTCATCACAGAAGGTGATTTTGCTGGCCTTGCCATGATGCCATGACCCAACTATGTGCAGTGCAATCTTTTCAATGTCACCAAGGTAGCTTGGCTTAAGCTTTGTGGAGGTAACCAGCGCTAGAGCAAGGGTCCTGAGCCTCTTGTGGTCCTCCCCCAGGACCACCAGCATGGAGGACTTGCCCAGTATGCCATGAATTGGCTTGGGGTAACTGCACTGGAACAGCTTCTCCTCATTCTGCAGGATGAAGTGGTTCAGCTCCTGGTCACAGGACACTATGGTGGGGGTGCAGAACAGATGGGACTTGAACACCCTCCCATACCTGCATCATCACACCAAAAATGTTAGATGCTATCATACTCTTAGCTAGTCTTCTGCTATCTTAGTTAGTTGCTATCTTACCATTTGTCATGAACAAGTTTTCTACTGACTTGTACTTCACAAACATCGATATAACTCTACCACACTGTCAAGTTCATATGTACTTACAGCCTTCGAGTTAAGAATAAAAGAAACAAGCATAAAGCTGCTGAGACAGGACAACATGCACAACATGCATCGCCTTTTGCTGCCACATGAAGTAATGATAAACAATCCTACGTACTTAACTGCATAGATAAGAATCTGTGGTGGTGGCGATGAATGATAGTAACACAAAAATGCTACTGCTGATTACCTGGAGCAGTGATCATCCAGGAAGCTGCCCAGTGTGTTGGAAGCATGAGGGGTGAGGAACCTCAGGGTCTCACCAACAAGGGGCCATCCGAAGCTGCCCCTGGGAGCCCTGGGATTCAGGAGCAAAGGTAGGAAGTGGCTCATCACCAGCGTCAGGAGCAAGGAGAACAAGATCGCCGGAGCAGCCAGCACGAGCTCTCCCACCATCATACTCATCATACCACAGCGCGGCTCCAGGAACCAGAACCAATCTTTCCTATGGTCTCATCTCACAAGCTGCATGGCGCCGGCCTTGCTTGCCTCTCTGTCTACCTGTCTAAGCTATCATTCACTTCCTCACACTCTCTTTCCTTCTCTCTCTCTAGAATGGAACGTGAGGGGGGAGGTTATATAGTGGTAGGAGCAACCGAGCAAGGGCAGGAAGGATCTTGGCAAAGGGAGAGGGAAAGGAAAAATAAGGTTGCCTTTCCGTTTCTTGCTTTGGCCTTGTTTATCTTTCAAGTAGTACCACTAGCAGTACTTGCTTGATCTCTGTTTTTACCGCAGAGTTGGCTGCATCTACATGTGTACTCCTCTCCTATATGCACGAGCACACTGTATGAATAACTTTTATCAAGAAGGGGCTACGACTAGCTTAGGAGCATGGTCCCTTTAAGAGTACTGCTAGCATCTAGGCTGCTGCTGCTGCTCAAGGTGCAGTCAAACACGCAGGTAGAGAGAAAAATGTATCCGTTACATGCACGCATAGGACTTTGGTGCTAAGTTTTGGTCCATAGCATGTCAAATACGTAGTATATCTTCGTTATCACTTCTGCTCTGGTCCTTCTAGGCGTGTCAAACACAATAACGGTGGAGATCTTCCCATATATGTTCGTAAGCGGTTGCACGATCGTAATTTCAATGTAGGTCCACGGTCCATTCAGCCCTGTCTAGGCCCGTATGGCTCGCGTTGTGTTGTACCTCTTTTTTTACGTATCTACGGTCATGTGCGTGTACCGCCCCCCTCCTCCTCTCCCGCCTCCTCCCGGGTGGCAGCGGAGGATCCGCCCGCCCCGCCCCGAGCAGCCGCCCCGGGACCGCCACTGCTGCCGGCCTCGGCCCCAGCCCCGACGGCGGTGGCGGCGCCCCTTCCGTCAAACGACGAGGGGGAGAAGAGGGTTTCCGCGGCGGCGTTCCATGGGAGGTGATGAAGCGCCGGTGGAGGAAGCCGGGCGGCACGGCTACTTGGCCGGGGCCTGATGCTCTCCGTCGGTAGCCGTGGAGGATTCGGTGGAGCAGTGGCGGCCTCCGTCCCCGGTGATGGTTCGGTGGTGATACGCATGATCCGCCCCGCCGTCCTCTTCCTTGGTGATCCGGCAGGAGGGACTGGTGGCGTGGGGGCAGCTGGTCTTGCTTTGTTTTTGGTGGCGGTCCTCGGGTTTCTCGCAAGCGAAGATGAAGATCTACCGGAGGTCGGTTTTGCCTTGATCTGGCTGGAGAGATGAGTTCCGGAAAGCTCCGTCGGCAAATGGAACAGTGCATCTTTTGCCTGGAGTTTGCTGGATCGGGTGGTATTCGGTCGCATGCACCCATGTTTTTATTCCGACCGTTTGATTCCGGAGGGAGCGACGTGAAGCTCTATTCTGTGTTGACATCAGGTGACGTTTTGGTCCATGGTGAAGTCAGAAGAAGGAATATCATGAAGGCCGAATTGGTGAACTGGCTAAAGGAGGTTCGAGGCTCCATGATGTTGAGGGATTTGCTTGGTGTTCCGGGCTCCGCAGCAGTGGTATGCATGTGGGTGCGACAACACAGGTGAAGTTCAGAGTCTTACATCTCAGGGTGAAAACCCAAGGTCTGGCCTTAACTGGTTGTGTCTGGCAATGACCTTGTTGGAGGCATTGTTTTGAGAGTGTGGACTATCTTTAGGGTGAAAAGCTAAGATCTTTGGTCGGACGATGACGACGCTGGTGCACTGTTCCCTTTTTGGAGGCGTCGCTTTTGGAGAGTCTGTATTTCAGGTGTTGTCATGGTGGTGCTTGTATTGTTGTTGCTAGGTCTAGAATGCTATAGCGGGACTTTTATTTCTTAGTTTTTTTTACTCTCTTTTGGTTGTGTGCATCCATATTGCCACTAGGGTGGAGCGTTGTTGCAGAGGTTGGATGTAATTGGTATCTTTTGATATTAATATATTCCCTTTATCTAAAAATGTGCGTGTACCGAAATAGAAGGCATGCATGAGGTGGGGCACGTGATATTTTTTTTCAAACGCGACGTACATATACCGTATCAATACAGACGGGTATACTAGATATGGGTTTTGGCGAGCCCAACGTAGAAAAAAACAAAAAACCAAATATAACCTCTCAACTTCCTTTAGGGGGGAGCACCGGAGGAGCCCTCCTTGGCTATCCGGTGTAAGTCGATCTTTTGACAGTCTTATTCTTATGGCGATGAAAGGGCTTGTCCGGGATACAGAAATACTCCATCGGTCACTTCCCTGCTGCCCGACCTCACTTAAGTTTTTTTTTGAGGTTGACCCACTTGGTCTGGACCATCCTATCATTGCAGCATAAAACTCACAATTATACTTTTTATGTTTATAATATCAACAATTATTCTCATTGTGTGTCAAAACCATGCATAAACATCGCAGCATATACAAAACAGTAGTGCACAATTTTGTGTACGCAACAAATCCGGTAGAGAGAGATTTCTTGAAAAATCCATCCCATGTATGCATTATAGAGGCCAGTGCTTGCGGCAAATGCCATAAAAAATTGCAACATGAGCGACGGTATACGTACACTCAGAGTAGTTGCAGCATGTCACCAATAACTTTGCAACAAACCAAAACAAACATTTAACATGTTAAAGGAATATTTTAAACACCACAAATTCCAAAAATAGTAACCTCAAATTTTTAGCACCGAGCCTGCGTACCGTTTTCCCCAAGCCCGATGCCACGGGGAACACCCATTTCAGGTTCCAACATGAGCTAAAACTCGTGTTCATCCATGGTAGCGCACAGTTATGTCGGGACTAGAGGATGAAAAGAGTACAACTTGGAGTACAAGACAATCGTAAACCTAACCCTGATATGTGAGTAGTTTGTATCCGACTAAAAATCCCCTTGTAATTGTACCCCGTTAGAGTATATAAGATGGGGTACGGAGCACTCGAAAGGCATGCTATAACAATTAACAAATGACTCGATACATATACACATAAAAACAGAGCATAGTAAGTAGATCTAGCCTCAAGCGGGAGTAGTGTTTTTACCGGATTCCTGGGACCGAACCTGTCTAAATCTTCATTGTGCGAATGTCCATTTGTATGCCACTCCATATTCATTATTGTGCCATCAGAGACGAAACAAATCCCGCTGGTGTAGTCGATGTCCTTGGTATCATTGGTTAGATCTAGACCGAAATGTCCCACACCACCGGCTCGAACTTTTCCCTTGCTGCCGCAGCAATCGAGCCACCACAGAAGGTTCTCGGGACCACAACCCCGACGTCCATACTATGTTAGATGCACCCGTCATCCAGAGCCACCGCCCGCTATGTTCGGAGATCACCTGACAGCCACCTTTGGCGGGGCGGGCTTCCCACGTTAGCTTCTTGTGGCGGCAACTCGGTAGGAAGGGACGAGGGGGACATGAAGTAGTGGCTAGGGTTCACGAGTCTCCAGTGGGAGCGATACGTTCCATCATTGCCTAAATATCCACAACATACAAATTACTTGAAAAAAGATTATACATGTTGATGTGTATAGCATGTAGGAATAAATTTTCATCAATATATCTTATTCAGCCACGGTGTACAAAAGAGGAAAATGCATGGTTAAAAGTAGACTTACTTTAAGTACCTTTTTTACCACAAATTTGTTTTCTTTGTGTGGGTTACAGTTTAATGTATTCTTCAATAAAAATTTCGAACATATGCAGAACTATATAATATCATGAAAATTGTTTAAAAAATCGAAGTTTTGAATCATGGACCAAATTGCTGCTCGATGTCCTTACGTTGTTTTCCCTATGCTGAATGAACACCCTCACGAAAACTGTGTCGAAAGTCAAAGCTATTCCCGACGCCTGCTTAATCAGTTAATCTCATTGTCCTAGGTCAACATGTACCTCTGCTTTCTTGGTGACACTCAATCAACTAGGAATCAGAGTAGCTTAGGCTGGTCATAGTGGGAGTAACTTAGAGTAGTAACATATGTCATGTTACTAGTCTAGGTTACTACCTTCATAGTGGGTAGTAACTTATATATGGTGTCATGCATTGTGTTACAGTATTTATTATGTTGTAGACTCATTTTGCCTTGGGTGTGTGATGTTATGGTAACATAGCTAGTTACCACCTCACTCTCTTTCTTCATTTATTGGCATGCCATGTCACCAAAATGCCTTAAGATATGTGATGTTATTAGCTATGTTACTCCCACTATGAGCAGTCTTAGGCCCAGTTTTCCAATTGACTATCGTTGACTTTTTATATCTGTAGGTTGGTCGACTACGGATTAATTTTTGGTCAAAGAAGTTTTTTAGAAAACGGGTAGAGTACTCTCTTCACACAGGTTTATTACGATAATACACACTTTGAGAAAAAAAAACCCATAATTTGGTCAACAAAAAGCTCCCTCCATTTCAAGGAATAATGCATCCTTGTTTTTTGTGGTTTTCTTTGACTACGAACTACTCTAAATATATAAGATTTTTGGTACAAAAATAGCATCATTAAAAAATATTTTTAATGCGAATCCAACGACATTAATTACGTATAATATAATTAATTTTTTGCTCATTTTCTTGGTCAAAAGTCGTTTTGAAATACGTCTGCAACTTATTCATTGGAACAGAGGTACTACATCCATCCCGATTTACAGGGGTATTACGCGTTTCGAGAAAGAAGATTTACTACAAATTTGGTTAATAAAATATGAGATATATGCCATAAAAATTATACATTGGATTCATATTCAAAAAAAAGTTTCCAATAATATAAAATTTTGATTTTTTTTTCTATTTTGTTGACCAAATTATTAGTCAGAGTTTACCCTCGGAATATGTAATACCCTGTAAACTGGTATGGAGGGAGTAGTATGAGATACTATATGCCACAAAAATTATACAATCATATATGTATATATATCATATTTTATTAACTAAACTAATGGTCAATGTTATCTCGAAGTGTGTCATACCCTAATAAAACAGGATTTGGTGAACATGGGTGTAGGCGCACCCATTTATCAAAACATAAAAATGCTATTTCAAAGTGTTAAAATTGAAATAATGCACGCATGTATATATTACATTGATACTTATTTGTGCAAAAAAAATTAAGGCAAAATAAGGCCATATGTGGCCTACACAAAAAAACAGAAAATGTGGCCTACACAAAAAATGTATTTCTTTGAGCAGTACAAATCCAATTATTATAGTGTTATTTGGACTTTTCTTCATTTTAACATAGGCCAAATACAATGGTATTTTTTGTGAAAACTTACACAAGTAAGTATCAAAATAGTACATATATGCCAAATTTTATTTTAATTTTTTCATATCTTTTGAATTGCATTTTTTAAAAGTTTTTGAATAAACGGTTGCGCCCCCGACACCCTTGTTCCATTAGGTGTTTCCATATGTATGGACTAGTAATTTGGTTTTGTGGTTGACAATCTCTTGGTACTAGCAGATACTACTCCGTATGTAAAGTTTACTAGGAGCAAATCACTTTTACTTTTACTCTGGCAGGGTACCTTGGTAAATGTCTAAACTATTACTTTACCAACAAATAATAAAACTTAGAAGAGAGGCTCTGAGTTTCAAGAAGAAAAAACGAGGAACGTATTTTAATTAGCTTGCAGGTGCATATAATTCTATTGCGTGAAAATGTATTTTAAATATTTAAAAAGTCTGAAATAAAATTATGGATTATATCTAGACATTCTAATTCGTACATACGGTTTTGGAAAAAAAAATTGTCCCATGTAAAATAACAAATTTTATGTACCAACAGGAATACATGACAATTTTGTTTTAGCACGGGCCACCTAAATTGTTCTTTTCCCAAAAACTTGTGTACACATATAGAATGTTTGGATATACATGCAAAAATTCATTGCAGAGTTTAAATTTTTTAATATTTGTTTTTATGTATTTTTTCTAATAGGTGCATATGCCTGTAAGCTAAAACACCACCTCCGGCTAATCAGTATAGTCAGTGTGTACACACTTCTATCCATTCCCGTATCCGACGGGTACCTAAACCCATTTGGGTTCCTAACATGTAGGTCAAATTGTGCGCAAGCTATTCACAATTTAACATTTATTGTTAATTTTTTTACGATAAATAAATTATCTTAACTCAATAACAAGTGGTTGAGTACATAACAATTACCAAAATTACCAAAATGTAGAAATCATAATTTCATATTATAACTCAAAAGTCAATGAGAGTGGACATGTCACATGAAAAAATGATAATAAATAAGAGGTTCTGGGTATACCCGTGTGTATAAAGCTATACCCAAGGTCTACCCGTGACTTAACGATAAGGTATGTGTACTACCATGGATATAAAAGTGTATTCATACCCTGTCTATGCAAATACGATACCCGTGTGTACCGTATCCATGGTAAAATTGCTATCCTTACCTCTGGCACAGAGTTTGAGATTTTTTTACTAGTGTTTAGGGCATCTCCAACGAGGCGACGCAAACGGATGCTGCACGACCGTTTGCGTCCGCGTGGACCGAAAATGCGCGTGCACCCGGCTCCAGTGGGGCGACACATAGTGTCCGGGCCGTCCGCGGAGACGCAAACGCGGCGCAAAAATGCAGCACGTTTGCATCTTCGCGGACGCAACGCGGTCGCGCCGAGCGTCCGCTCGCTTATCGCACGGGCCCGCCTGGCAGCAACCCTAGATCGAGCCGGCGCGAATTAAAGCACAACAACTGCCGGGGGGGGGGGGGGGGGTGGCAACCACCGGAGTGGCAACCGCACTAGTAGGAAAAGCCACATTAGTGGCGCACCAAAAATGGATTCTGTGGCGCATGGGAGGTGCGCCACAGAAACTTCGCCACAAAAATAAGGATTCTGTGGCGCACCGGCCCATGCGCCACAGAATTAAGGTTTCTGTGGCGCATGTGTGCTTAGGTGCACCACAGAAACGCGTGCGTCACAGAATTGGTTTTCAGTGCGCCACAGAATTTACTTGTATTATACACGATTTTGTGCTGCCTGCTATACACATGCAGTTTATAGACAGCAATATACAGGTTATATACAGCAACATACAGAAATATTCAAAAATAGCATGTGCATTGCACAGATATAATGTAGACATCATCATCACATTACTTACAGCCCGATCGAGATACATATATAGTGGCAAGTGTCAAATGTTTTACATATAACTCTTAATTCATACAAATTTCACAATTTCGAGCTACAAAGTGGTCTTCGTCCGGTTCCTCCTTTGCTCCCTACTCTCTACCCACCAGGCTCGCTTGCATCAGGGTCTTCATCCCGTTCCTACTATGTTTAAAATGGAAGAAAGTGAGACCAAGTGAGACCAACAAATCCGATGCACAAGACAAAATGGAATAAATACCTTATACATTGTTGGTCAACACAAATACTATGGTCAGAAACCATAGTTGCAGTATACGCCGCAGTATACTTTGCAGAAAGGCCCCCCTTTCCCCGGCCGCCGTTCCGTGAACGGGTCCTTGACGAGACAACAATGTCGACCTGCCTCTCCGGCGCAGAACCACGGCAGTCCCAGCCGCCTCCCTTGTGGCCGCGTCTCCTGCGCTCTTTTCCATGGCCGGACCACGATTGGACTCACCGGGGGCATAATGATAATCGCCATCACCACTACCGTCGGACTCCACGAGTGCGAGTACTTTGCGGCAGATGCCACTTTTCTTCCTCGCCAGTCCGGTGAACGAGTCTTTGATGCAAAGACCGTGCCGGCCCTGTTGCCGCGCTTCGAGCCGTGTCTCCCACGCCCTGCACTCTTCGCCTTCTTGTCCGGTGAACCAATAGACTGATCGTTGGAATAAGGAAACCGATGACGGCCGATCGCAATCGGCCGTCATCGGTTTCCTTATTCCAACGATCAGTCTATTGGTTCACCGGGCAAGAAGACGAAGAGTGCAGGGCGCAGGAGACACGACCTGAAGCGGGGCAACAGGGGCCAGCATGATGCTGGGCAGGCCGGCACGGTCTTTGCATCAAGGACTCGTTCACTGGACGGCGAGGGAAGAAAAGTTGGATCTGCTGCAAAGTACTCGTCACCTGTGGAGTCTGACCATAGTGGTGATGGCAATTATCATTATTCCTGGCCCCGGTGAGTCCAATCGTGGTCCGGCCATGGAGAAGAGCGCAGGAGATGCGGGCACAAGGGAGGCAGCTGGGATTGCCCTGGTTCTGCGCCGGAGAGGCAAGTCGGCGTTGTTGTCTCGTCAAGGACTCGTTCACGGAACGGCGGCCGGGGAAAGGGGGGACTTCTACAAAGTATATTGCGGCGTATATGTGACCAAACATTCTAATCATCGGCACTAAAATGGAAGAAAGAGCCAAGTGGTATCTCAACTAGATATCATATGCCTCATACTTTGTTGGTCGAAACAAATATTAACATTCAGGGATGGAGTAAGTGAGGCCAGGTAGCTAGGATGCACAAGAGATTGATATTAGTGTCATCACACCAGGCTCACTTGCTCCACCCCCGAGTGTACGAGTGACCAAACATTCTAATCATCGGCAATAAAAAGGAAGAAAGAGCCAAGTGGTATCAACTAGATAGCATATGCCTCATACTTTGTTGGTCCAAACAAATATTAACATTCAGGGATGGGGTCAGCGAGGCCAGGTAGGATGCACAAGAGATTGATATTTATGCCATCACACCAGGCTCACTAGCCCCACCCCAGAGTGTACAAGTGACCAAACATTCTAATCATTGGCAAGTATAAATAAAATTAAAGACCAAATCATTTATAAAGAGAACCATTTAGCATGGACCAGATGCTCCGTAGGGATTATTCATCACTTGGTGACCAAGTGATGCTGGCAAAGGAGAGGCCAAGCAAGAACCAGTAAATCCAGTAAGTGATAGATATGCCTAAACAAGCAAGAACACATATCATATCCCAGCTAACCAGATGAGACAAGTCTTGGTAGCCAACTGAATCACCTATAGCACCACCTAGCCTTTTAAAACCATCAGAAACAGTCCATTTTCTTCAAAGGATACCACAGTGGCATTCATTTACATGATCCCCTACTGTGGATATCTCTATTTTCATCAAAGCCAAGAAGAAATAGAAATTTATCATTACTCAGTTGAGTTCAAAACAAAGCTGGGGTACCATAAGGGATTAATCATCACTTGGTAGTAACCAAGTGATGCTGGCAAGAGAGAGGCCAAGCCTGAGCTAGTAAATCCAGTAGAGATGGATACACATAAGTAAGCAAGAACACGTAGCCTATCCAAGTTAACCAGATAAAACCAACCTTGATAGCCAACTTAATAACCTAGCATCACCTAGTCTTTTAAACCATCAGAAACTTCCCATTTTCTTCAAAGGATACCACAGTGGCATTCATTTACATGATTCCCTACTGTGAATATCTCTATTTTCACCAAAATGAACCAATTATCCAACTATGAGATGCAACAAGTGACAGTAGCAAGAGCTAATGAGGTCACAACACAACATAAGCAATCCACACCAGTAAACAAGTCCTCATCACCTTATACAGGTTCAGACTTTGGATTTGTTTCCAACAAAGGTTGGAAAACAAATCAAATCCATTTAGTTTAACTGAATCATCACCAACACATGGTTCATTAATAAGAAGTGACAAGCATAGCACCAATTAATCAAGCAATATAGCAGCATCAGTAACAAGCATAGCACCAATTAATCAACTATAGCTCCATCAGTAACAAGCATAGCACCAATTAATCAAGCAACAGCGAGCATGACTCGCACATGACACTTTACTAAAGCCAAAGCTTCAGTAAAGCAATTAATCAAGGCTTTCATGCTGTGCTTGACAGGCAACAACTGCAAGCAATGGGATCATAATTCAATCCCTGTGCACATACCAGATAAATGGCATCAATTAACACCAACCTTCTCCCCCTCTCTGTAATTAGCCAGTTATACAGAATAAGAAAAGGGGACTGGAGCAACAGTCATGGGAGGCCAGGCACCAACGGTTGGTTATGCTTGGTTTGCGCCAAGTACCCGACTTGACTTGCTCTGTGTTGTGGGGGGAAAAGCCTTGCTTGCTCCTTCGAGGGTTTTTACGGGTAGGCTGGTCGTGCTGTGCCGGCGACCGCCACACACGCACCGCACCGTGCCTGTTGGATCATCACCAACACATTTCATAGAAGAAGAGGCTAAGGCACCCGATGCATGATTTTGGGAAGGAAGCATAAATGTCATAGCATGAATTGGAGCTGTAACTCATCCTATCCTTGCATATCTAGATATCAATCCAATCTAGTGCTACCCCTGCTGGTGCGAGGTGTAAATCAGTTTCCTCTTCGAGGCATTGACTGCTGGCATCATAGAAAGAGGCTTTTCGCTTTTAATTTTTGCCATAATAAGACGGTGCTTACTTTCTTGGCAATTGCTTGCAAGGGACTGGAGCAACTAGCAACACAGCAGCATCAACATCCAGAGCACAACAGCAGCACAACAGCATCCAGAGCATTTCATCGAGCACTTTGTGCTCGCGCGGGAGAGGAAGAGGGAGGGGAGGGCAGAGGTGGAGCTCACCGACAACAGGGTGGAGGAGGAGGTCGACGACGACGGCAGGGGTGGAGGAGGAGGAGGACGCGGCGGTGATGTCTACGCACGCTTCTATTCCTGTAGACAGTGTTGGGCCTCCAAGAGCAGAGGTTTGTAGAACAGCAGCAAGTTTCCCTTAAGTGAATCACCCAAGGTTTATCGAACTCAGGGAGGTAGAGGTCAAAGATATCCCTCTCAAGCAACCCCGCAATTAAGATACAAGAAGTCTCTTGTGTCCCCAACACACCTAATACACTTGTCAGATGTATAGGTGCACTAGTTCGGCGAAGAGATAGTGAAATACAAGTAATATGGATGATTGTAAGTAGTAATTGCAATCTGAAATAAAAATGGCAGCAAGCAAACATGTAGCAGAGCTTGTTGGAAACGGGGTTTCAATGCTTGGAAACAAGGCCTAGGGTTCATACTTTCACTAGTGGACACTCTCAACAATGATCACATAACTGAATAAATAAATGCTAATTTCATACACTCTCTTGTTGGATAACAAACGCCATTCATTGTGTAGGGCTATAAAAGCACACCTCAAGCCGGAGTAAACAAGCTCCACAACTTCCGGAGTTCATATTAAAGTAACCTCTAGAGTGCATAATAGACCGTTGCAATCTAGACCGAGTACTAACATAGCATACACACTTTCACCATTAGCTATGAAAGGGGGAATAGATCACATCAATACTATCATAGTAATAGTTAACTTCATAATCTACAAGAGATTACAATCATAACCTACGCCAAGTACTACATGATGCACACACTGTCAACTTTACATCATGGAGGAGGAATAGACTACTTTAATAACATCACTAGAGTATCACATAGATTAATAGTGATACAAAGCTCATGATCACATAAAGATCACACCATGGGAGAGAGAGATGAACCACATAGCTACCGGTAGAGCCCTTAGCCTCGGGGGAGAACTACTCCCTCCTCATCATGGGAGACAGACAACGGCGATGAAGATGGCGGTGGTGTCGATGGAGATGACTCCGGGGGCAATTCCCCGTCCCGGCGGCGTACCGGAACAGAGATTCTGTCCCCCGAAACTTGTCTTCGCGATGGCGGCGGCTATGGAACTCTTCGTGGAATATCGTCGATTGATTTAGGGTTTTTGCGACAGACAGAATATATAGGCGAAAGGGCGGAGTTGGAGGAGCCAGGGGGTGGCCTCCCCACCTGGTGGCGCGGCCAGGAAGGGTCCCGCGCCCAGGTATGGTGTGGGGCCCCCTTGGCCCCCCTCCGGTGCTTCTCTGGCTCTCTGGGTCCATCTCGGTAAAATAGAAGGTTTGGCTTTTGTTTCGTCCAATTCCGAGAACATTTCCTGTGTAGGATTTCTGAAACCAAAAACAGCAGAAAACAGGAACTGGCGCTTCGGCATCTTGTTAATAGGTTAGTACGGGAAAATGCATCAAAATGATATAAAGTATGAATAAAACATGTAGGTATTGTCATAAAACTAGCATGGAACATAAGAAATTATAGATACGTTGGAGACGTATCAAGCATCGCCAAGCTTAGTTCCTACTCGCCCTCGAGTAGGTAAACGATGACAAGGATAATTTCTTAAGTGACATGCTACCAACATGATCTTGATCAATACTATTGTAAAGCATATGAAATGAATGAAGTGATTCAAAGCAATGGTAAATATAATGACTAAACAAGCTGAATCATATAGCAAAGACTTTTCATGAATAGTACTTTCAAGACAAGCATCAATAAGTCTTGCATAAGAGTTAACTCATAAAGCAATAGATTCTTAATAGAAGGTTTTGAAGCAACACAAAGGAAGATTTAAGTTTCAGCAGTTGCTTTCAACTTTCAACATGTATATCTCATGGATAATTGTCAATACAAAGTAATATGATGAATGCAAATAAGCAAGTATGTAAGAATCAATGCACACAGTTGACACAAGTTTTTGCTTCTAAGATAGAAGGAAGTAGGTAAACTGACTCAACATATGCCCTTCGCAGAGGGAAGCAGGGATTACTCATGTGCTAGAGCTTTTTATTTTGAAAACATGGAAACAATTTTGTCAACGGTAGTAATAATTCATATGTGTTATGCATAAAACCTCCTATAAGTTGCAAGCCTCATGCATCGAATACCAATAGTGCTCGCACCTTGTCCTAGTTAGCTTGGACTTCCATGGATTATCATTGCATTACATATGTTTCAACCAAGTGTCACAAAGGGGTACCTCTATGCCACCTGTACAAAGGTCCAAGGAGATAGATCGCATTCGATTTCTCAATTTTGATAGATCTCAACTTAAGGACATCCATACCGGGACAACATAGAAAACAGATAATGGACTCCTCTTTAATGCTTAAGCATTCAACAACAGATAATATTCTCATAAGAGATTTGAGGATTAATGTCCAAGTTGAAACTTCCACCATGATACATGGCTTTGGTTAGCGGCCCAATGTTCCTCTCTAACAATATGCATACTCAAACCATTTAATCATGATAAATCACCCTTACTTCAGACAAGACGAACATGCATAGCAACTCACATGATATTCAACAAAGGTGTAACAGGTTGATGGCGTCCCCAGATAACATGGTTACCGCTCAACAAGCAACTTATAAGAAATAAGATACATAAGCGACATATTCATCACCACAATAGTTTTTTAGGCTACTTTCCCATGAGCTATGTATTGCAAAGACAAGGAATGAAATTTTTAAAGGTAGCACGCAAGCAATTTACTTTGGAATGGCAGAAAAAATACCACATGATAGGTAGTTATGGTGGACACAAATGGCATAGGTTTTGGCTCAAGGTTTTGGATGCACGAGAAGCATTCCCTCTCAGTACAAGGCTTTGGCTAGCAAGGTTGTTTGAAGCAAACACAAGTATGAACCTAGTACAGCAAAACTTACATAAGAACATATTGCAAGCATTATGAGACTCTAGACTATCTTCCTTGTTGTTCAAACACTTTTACCAGAAAATATCTAGACTTTAGAGAGACCAATCATGCAAACCAAATTTCAACAAGCTCTATGGTAGTTCTTCATTAATAGGTTTAAACTACATGATGCAAGAGCTTAAACATGATCTATTTGAGAGCTCAAAACAATTGCCAAGTATCAAATTATTCAAGACCATATACCAATTACCACATGAAGCATTTTCTGTTTCCAACCAAATAGCAATAAATGCAGCAGCTTTTAACTTTAGCCATGAATATTAAAGTAAAACGAAGAACACGAGTGTTCATATGAAAAAGCGGAGTGTGTCTCTCTCCCACACATGGATTGCTAGGATCCGAATTTATTCAAACACAAACAAAAATAAAACATACAGACACTCCAAGTAAAGCACATAAGATGTGACGGAATAAAAATATAGTTTCACTAGAGGTGACCTGATAAGTTGTTGATGAAGAAGGGGATGCCTTGGGCATCCCCAAGATTAGATGCTTGAGTCTTGTTGAAAAATGCAGGGATGAACCGCGGGGGCATCCCCAAGCTTAGACTTTTCACTCTTCTTGATCATATTATATCATCCTCCTCTCTTGATCCTTGAAAACTTCCTTCACACCAAACTCAAAACAATCTCATTAGAGGGTTAGTGCATAATCAAAAATTCTCATGTTCAGCAAGGACACAATCATTCCCAGCACTTCTGGACATTACCCAAGGTTACTGAAATTTAATGGAGCAAAGAAATCCACTCAAACAGAGTAAAAGAGGCAATGCGAAATAAAAGGCAGAATCTGTCAAAACAGAACAGTCCGTAAAGACGAATTTTTTTGAGGCACTTAACATGCTCAGATGAAGAAGATCAAATTGAATGAAAGTTGCGTACATATCTGAGGAACACGCATGAATTTTGGCAGAATTTTTAGAGTCTCCTACAGAGAGATCTACTCAAATTCGTGACAGCTAGAAATCTGTTTATGCGCAGAAATCCAAATCTAGTATCAACTTTACTATCAAAGACTTTACTTGGCACAACAATGCAATAAAATAAAGATAAAGAGAGGTTGCTACAGTAGTAACAACTTCCAAGACACAACAAAATAGTAGCAAAATAAAAGCATGGGTTATCTCCCAAGAAGTGCTTTCTTTATAGCCATTAAGATGGGCTCAGTAATATTAATGATGCTCTCGCAAGAAATAAGGGTTGAAACAAAAGAGAGCATCAAAAGCAAATAAGAAACACTTTTAAGTCTAACCCACTTCCTATGAAAAGGAATCTTGTAAATAAACAAGTCATGTAAGCATAATGCAATAAGCATAGGAAGGCAACACAAGCGCAACTTCAAGATTCTCAACATAAAGAGGGAAAACTTAATATTATTAAGATGCATATAACCATGTTTCCCTCTCTCATAATAACTTCCAGTAGCATCATGAACAAACTCAACAATATAACTATCACATAAAACATTCTTATCATGAGCTACATGCATAAAATTATTACTCTCCACATAAGCATAGTCATTACTATTAATTGTTATTCTCATCACCATAATCATCATATATAGGAGGCATATTGTAATCATAATTAATTTTCTCCTCAATAGTAGGTGGACTGAAAATATGATAGTCATCATTGTAATAATCATATATAGGAGGTAAAGTATCACCAAAGTAAATTTTCTCCTCCATGCTTGGGGAACTAAAAATATCATACTCATCAAAACCAGCTTCCCCAAGCTTAGAACTTTCTATATCATTATGGAAGGAAACATGGATAGTACTAATACTATGGCAATTATTAATATCATCATTTTCAGAATTAGTGTCCCAGAGATCTTCAATATCAAAGGTAGTGTGCTCTTCCAAATCATGATCACTAATATAGGTAAAGGGCATAGGAAGATCATTGTACTCAGATTCATTATCATAATAATCATTAGGAGCAACATACTTACGGTTACCTATCGTTATCTCATACACGCGGGGATATGCCGTTACCTCTTTCTTTTTATTCCCCCTCTTCTTCTTCTTCTTCGTTCCCTTCTTCTTCTTCTTTTCCTTCTCCTCGTTCCCTTCTTTAGGAGGGAGAGGCTTGAAGGGAGGCTTCTCCACATAACCTGATTTATTTTCAGAAACAATAGAAGAAACTTGGGAGGATTCCTCCTTTTCATTAATAAGTTCGAAACACACAGCGGTTCTATCATATTTTGTCAAAGTGTCATCTTCTAAAATATTTGGTATGTAAGTATTTGTGTGGCAATTATAAATGCAATAAGAAAGACACCCATGCAGGACACTATTAATATCAAGAGCACTCATATCCACCAAAGAAGTTTTTCTCAATAACTCTTCACACCCCAAAAATAAAGTAAGTTCATCATGCTGATTAGGAGTGATTTCATCATCACAATACAAATTTACAGCACTCATAAGGTTCTAATTATCATTGGAGGAGCATTGAAAATTAAAATGACCCACTCTATGACAAAGTTCACAAATAAAAGGATAGATGGCACAAACTTTTTCACCAAGATCATCTAGAGCCCTAGACCACTTTCTAGTTTTTTCATTCCTGTGATGGATACAATATTCTTCTTCAATTTTATTCTTTTCACAAGGTCTATGAACTCCACAAAAATTAACATGCTTATTGGAAACAGCATTTTCAGAAGTTTGAGCATGTTTATTGCAATCATTAACAACAATTTCATTTTCCATGCAAGTGTCTTTAAAAGGTTCATGATACATGTACCAATTTTCTTTAGGAACATTAATATGAGAAGCAAAGGCTCTATAGCAATCGACCATAATTTGAGGATCAAGACCATATTTAGCACTAAGCTCTTGAAAATCAGCAGTTTGAGCGAAAGACTTAATGCAATCATACTCGTAGTTTATACCTGATTATTTACCTTTGTCGTTATCCCAATCTTCAGTATTGCTTTGAATTCTTTCAAGAAGATCCCATCTAGCTTCAACCTCCTTGCTTGTGAAAGATCCCTCCAAACAGGCATCTAGATAGTCCTTGTGGTGTCCTGAAAGCCTTGCGTAAAAATTATTAATAATAACATTACGAGGAAGCTCATGAATGGGACATTTGAGCATTAGTGACTTCAATCTCCCCCATGCTTGGGAAATACTCTCTCCATCACGAGGATAAAAGTTATAAATGTAATTCCTATCAATATGCACTTCATGAGGAGGATAAAATTTAGAATAAAAGAGAGGTACAATTTCCTCCCAACCAATACCTCGGACTACCTATGGGAACCACTCGCCCAACAGTGGAAGACCTGATGCCAATGGTGTGTGCGGTGGAAAGGAGGCTCTCCAGTTCGGCCCTCTGGCTCACATATGGTGGCAGACTGACGTACGTCAACTCCGCGATAACCCCGCTGGTTACGTTTGCCATGTGTACTTTGAAAATTCCTTTGAAAATCTTCGAGTTTTGTGATAGAGCTCGTAGACACTGCCTTTGGAGAAAAATGATAGATGGTGAAGAGAAGTGCCACTCCCTGGCCTCTTGGGAGATGGTGTGCCAGCCAAAAAGCAAGGGAGGACTTGGGGTGCTGAACCTCAAAGTCCAAAACCAAGCTCTATTAATCAAGCTCCTAGACAAATTCTACAAGAGATGCGACATCCCGTGGGTTCAGCTTGTTTGGTCGGCCTATTATGATAACTGTGTTCCACATGCAAAACCCATCTGCGGTTCTTTCTGGTGGCGTGATGTGGCGAAGATGATGAATGTCTTTCGAGGAATAACAAGTTGCAAGGTGAGGGCTGGTGACACTGTCCTACTTTGGAAAGATCCATGGTGCTCCCCTGTTCTATCGGAAACCTCGGCGAGACTGTTCTCGTTTGCAACCTCTGAAGATGTCTCAGTAGCAGATTTCGTCGGCACGCAAGACGTTGCAACACTCTTTCAACTTCCCCTATCTACAGAGGCGCACGAGGAGTTGGTCCAGCTGCAAGAACTCTTCAGCAATCATCAGTTGGATAATATGACCCCGGATGTATGGGACTTTGTCTGGGGGAGCTCTGAGTTCAAAACCAGAGACTTCTATGACTTCTGCTTCAGAGAGATCCGCCCACCTGACTATATTGCAATGATCTGGAAATCAAAGTGCATGATGAAGCATAAAGTCTTTGCCTGGCTGATGCTGGTCGACAAAATCAATACTCGTGACATGCTAAGGAGAAGAAACCTTGATATTGGCTTGGACTTCTCTTGTTTGATTTGTGACTCGGGTCGGGACGAGACTCGGAACCACCTTTTTTTCGGCTGCAGCTTCAGTACTGGTTGTTGGGCAGAGTTGGGACTCGCCTGGAACACAAGCCTTCGCCTAGAAGAAATGATAACTGATGGCAAATCCACGTGGAGTCGCGCTTTATTCACTGAAATTGTCATCTTGGGCGCGTGGAACATTTGGAAGATTAGGAACAAGAAGTTGTTCGAGGGGGTCCAGCCGGAAATAGCCACGTGGAAGAGACAGCTACGGCAAGACTTGGAAGTGCTTGGGTGCAGGATCAGGGAAGAACATAAAACTCAACTTCAGTTGCTACTTGTATTGCTCACATAAAATGTAAAGGGTGGTGTGGTCACCATGCCATCCCTATGCCCTCCCTCCCCCTATCTCTTTTTTCGTGTTGAGTTAGGCCGTCTAAAAACTCTCTGTCTTGGAGCACTCCTGGTGCACCATGTAAGAACTTTGGGCCCCTTTTTAATAAAAAGATGAAACAGTAGGAGATTCTCCTGCTGTAAGTTTCCTCAAAAAAAAAAAAAACCATTCTTCAGCATCTTATACCATTCCGCAGCTCTGCCCTTCAAAGACATTGAGAATAGCTTCCTCTTAACTTGGTCCTTTGAAATACCTGCACTCTCGAACAACTCGCATAATTCATGTATAAAGAGTAAATGATCACTAGGATGGACAGTCTCATCTCCAAAATAGCAATTGTTCATAGCAAGTTCAACAATTTTCATAGGTATCTTGAAGGGAATACTTTCAGTAGGTGGATTTGGAATATCACAAGCATCATTCGAATCACCACATATTGGAGACAAAGCATTATCAAGGCATAATATTTCTTCTAAAGTTGAGGAGCAAAAAGGATTATTTTTATATAAACTAGCTTCCCCAAGCTTAGACTTTTCCATAGCATTAGCAGTAATTGCGTTCATACTAATAACATTGCTACTAGCATGCAAATAAGGTTTCATAGGTTTTTTAATTTTTGCATCAAACAATCCATGTCTTAACTCAGGAAAAAGATTAAAAAGCTCACTAAATTTTTTGTTGTTTTCCATTATGCCTAACTAGTGAAAAATAAAAACAAGAAACAAAAAGATGCAATTGCAGAATCTAAAGGAAATAACTTCGAGCACTCACACACCGGAACGAGTGCTAGGAAATAGCTTAGTAGTCGGAGGATGTGAATACCTTTTACCTTACCTCCCCGGCAACGGCGCTGTAAAATAGCTTGATGTCTACGCACGCTTCTATTCCCGTAGACGGTGTTGGGCCTCCAAGAGCGAGAGGTTTGTAGAACGAGCAGCAAGTTTCCCTTAAGTGAATCACCCAAGGTTTATCGAACTCGGGGAGGTAGAGGTCAAAGATATCCCTCTCAAGCAACCCCGCAATTAAGATACAAGAAGTCTCTTGTGTCCCCAACACACCTAATACACTTGTCAGATGTATAGGTGCACTAGTTCGGCGAAGAGATAGTGAAATACAAGTAATATGGATGATTGTAAGTAGTAATTGCAATCTGAAATAAAAATGGCAGCAAGCAAACATGTAGTAGAACTTGTTGGAAACGGGGTTTCAATGCTTGGAAACAAGGCCTAGGGTTCATACTTTCACTAGTGGACACTCTCAACAATGATCACATAACTGAATAAATAAATGCTACTTTCATACACTCTCTTGTTGGATAACAAACACCATTCATTGTGTAGGGCTATAAAAGCACACCTCAAGCCGGAGTAAACAAGCTCCACAACTTCCGGAGTTCATATTAAAGTAACCTCTAGAGTGCATAATAGACCGTTGCAATCTAGACCGAGTACTAACATAGCATACACACTGTCACCATTAGCTATGAAAGGGGGAATAGATCACATCAATACTATCATAGTAATAGTTAACTTCATAATCTACAAGAGATTACAATCATAACCTACGCCAAGTACTACATGATGCACACACTCGTCAACTTTACATCATGGAGGAGGAATAGACTACTTTAATAACATCACTAGAGTAGCACATAGATTAATAGTAATACAAAGCTCATGATCACATAAAGATCACACCATGGGAGAGAGAGATGAACCACATAGCTACCGGTAGAGCCCTTAGCCTCGGGGGAGAACTACTCCCTCCTCATCATGGAGACAGCAACGGCGATGAAGATGGCGGTGGTGTCGATGGAGATGACTCCGGGGGCAATTCCCCGTCCCGGCGGCGTACCGGAACAGAGATTCTGTTCCCCGAAACTTGTCTTCGCGATGGCGGCGGCTACGAAACTCTTCGTGGAATATCGTCGATTGATTTAGGGTTTTCGCGACGGACAAAATATATAGGCGAAAGGGCGGAGTCGGAGGAGCCAGCGGGTGGCCTCCCCACCTGGTGGCGCGGCCAGGGAGGGGCCCGCGCCCAGGTATGGTGTGGGGCCCCCTTGGCCCCCCTCCGGCACTTCTCTGGCTCTCTGGGTCCGTCTCGGTAAAATAGAATGTTTGGCTTTTGTTCCTTCCAATTCCGAGAATATTTCCTGTGTAGGATTTCTGAAACCAAAAACAGCAGAAAACAGGAACTGGCGCTTCGGCATCTTGTTAACAGGTTAGTACCGAAAAATGCATCAAAATGATATAAAGTATGAATAAAACATGTAGGTATTGTCATAAAACTAGCATGGAACATAAGAAATTATAGATACGTTGGAGACGTATCAGGCGGATCCTCGTCCTTGATGCGGCGCCGGACCCTCCTCCTCCACGCCGCGGCCCCTCCTCCTACACGCCGCAGCGGCATGTGCTGCTGGTGGTGGCGGGGATGGGTGGAGCGTGGCGGCATGCGGCCCTCGCGGAGGAAGGCGGCGGCGACGGCGACCATGGAAGGTGGCGACGCGCGGTAGGGAGAGGGGAGAGAGGGGAATTGAACGGGCGAGGGAGGGGGGTACGGCAGTGATATAAGAGGCACTATTTCTGTGGCGCACCAGAACGAGTGCGCCACAGAAACAATTATTTCTGTGGCGCACCAGTATAAGTGCGCCACAGAAACACTTATTTCTGTGGCGCACCCTGCCCTATGCGCCACAGAAGTAACTACACTAATTATTGGTGGTGGCAGGATGTGGGCTCCACCTTATTTCTGTGGCACATGGTTTAGAAGTGCGCCACAAAAATAAGCTACTTTTGTGGCGCACCCTGCCAGGAGCGCCACAAAAAGGCTTTCAGTGGCGCATATATGGCTGGTGCACCACAAAACTAAGATCTCACCTATAAGGCTTTTCCTACTAGTGTCGCGCCGATCGACGTGCGAACCGCTGGAATGGAGCGCCGAACCGCCATGGAATAGCAACCGCAGCCCTCTTCGTTATACGCGCCGCCATTAATCCCCGCTTAATAAGACCCATGCGCCTGCGCTAATTCATCTTCCACCGGTCTGCCATTCATCTTCATCTCTAACACCGGCGTGCCACCTGCGTGAAGCCATGAGCAACATGTCGTTGCCATCGGACACCGACAGCAAGGGGAAGCCGCCGGGATGGCGGCATTGGTGGGATAGAGATGCCACGCCGAGAACCTCTAGCTCCCCGCCGACGGAGGGCGAGGAGGAGGGGGACGCCGTTGGCCACGACGGCCAGGACGAGGAGGAGGAAAAGGAAGAGGATTCAGATGCAAGGTGAACATGGCTGGAGGCGGAGGAGGCGACCGAGGAGGCGGCGGTGGCAAGGAAGGAGGCAAGGGCCTGGGCGAGGGCGCAGGCGTAGGCGTAGGCGGAGGCTCGTCATCCGTTCACCGACGATGAGGAAGACCCCAATGACCACTCATCGGAGGGGAACTCAAGCTCGTCGGACGCGTCGACCGCCATTACCTCTTCGGAGGAGGTGACGAGCAGGAAGCGCGTCCGTGAGGATGACGAGGCGGGGCCTTCAAACAAGAAGTAGCTAGTTTAAAAATATGTATGTTCTCGCAGTTTGTATGTTTAGTTTGTTTAAACTTGTTGCACTAATTTCAAAATACCGATTCTACTTAGAAATATGAGGATAACGATTTAAACTTCGCAGCCCGTGGAAGCAATTTGTGAAGCGGTTAAATGCAATAACCAAACAAATATCTCTAAATATCAATTCTACTTTAGAAATGCATCGGATCGCTGGGTTACCCGACGCAAACAAACAATTTGCGCCTAGCGACTATTTCGGTGTCCACGAACCGACGCAAACGGACACACGTGGACAATTTAAACATCCAAATCATCCCGTTGGAGATGCCCTCACACTTACGGCAGCACATCTTCATGTACTCGTAGGGTTGGCAGCTGCTTGATTGACCAAAGGACAGGAAGACATGAGCAACTGTTGGGGAAAATATATTCTTATAGGAGGAGGAGGTGGTGGTGGGTAACATATTTAAGGAGCCGCACGAGTGGCATCGGTTGCAGTAAAGATAGGTCCACCTTAGCCTTATCGATGTGTGCTTACAAACAACAACAAATTTGAGTATAGAGATTTTTTTAGGTCCAAGTTGGTCACATCTAGCCTGGCCTTCCTCCTCCATCGCCTTGTAATAACATTTCTTTTATTTGCTTTGGCTTGATCACGATCTAGTTATTTACTTGATAAATGAGAGGCTTTATCCAAAAGAATGGACCATGAGGCATAACTGCTCTGTTTATAATTATTCCATGTATCTAGAATATAAATATTTGTTCTTGAATGTTCTTTTGTGGTTTAGATCCATCTGACACGCCCTACGTTTTTTTTTTGCTATTTTGTCACTGCATGAGTAGGATTATTCCTACATACAAAGAGTTCATTTGATTCAAAGTACTTCGTATAAGTTTTGGATGATTAAATAATTTTAAAAAATCCTATGCGTGCTTTTTATTTGTGAGATTGAAATTATAGGTATTTTCGTGTAGATTTGTTTGCACTATATTCTATATAAATTTTATATTTGGTCCAGCTAGCACACAATTGAATGAGAATTGGCTTACATCCATGTTTGGATGGTCGCTCATATATGAACAAAAAAATTCAGTTATCGTTGGGAAAAAACATTTAAAAATAAAAAAGTAAATATGTATATGCAACTAAAAAGGAAAAAAGTGAGCCGCAATCCTTATACAACTTACTGTCCAGAGTCTCCGCTCAACTCCTAAGGACTTGATTGGGCTCAAAGCTAATTAGAATAAGCAAAAAAACATATTTTTATTTACTCGATCCTATTGGAATCAAACCGTAGCTTTTCTTTCCTATGGTTCAATCAATCAAATTTTCGTTTAGATCATATTATGTAGGATTGGTTCCACTTTTTTTTCATTGCTGCGTGTTGGCCTCGTATACGATTCAAAGAGGCATTTTAATTGGGCATTGCAGCTGTAAATGTGGTCATCTTTAGGTGGGTTATCCTTAAACTAATTTTCTCAACAACATTAGCAAATAAAATGGATAAACAGTATGTACCTATAAGCTGGTTACAACTGGATTCGATAGCTAATTGCTTCAGAATTACGACTGGGCTACATGAATAAACACTAGATAGATATATTAGATCACTAGACATAGGACCTCTTGATGCTTAGCGTATAATTAGCCCGATATGATGCCGTTTTTCTGGTTTAATATCTGCAATGCGGCTTATTCTCCACTTCTCTGGCGGCTGGCCTAATTTCGGACCGATCAAACATAGTCAGCTAGCCATCGCTCACGATGCCTCCGTCCCATGGAATAAAGCGCACACATATTTCAAGGCGAACTTTGACCATAAAAATTAAGCAACTAAATCTTGGTTATATTATATGTAATTAGTATCGTTGGATTTGTATTGAAAAACACTTTCTAATGATGTTAATTTTATACAAACACTTTTTATATATTTGAAGTAATTTTTAGTCAAATAAAAAGCACGTAAAACGAGGACGCCTTATTCCTTGAATCGGAGGTAGTATATACGTAGTAGTATGTGGGTGCTCCGCTGCATATTCCTCTTGATCTTTCAGGTTCACAGAAAAACGTTAGTTAATATGTTTGACATATGCAAAGATATGGAGTATTATGCGCTGTCAAAATTTACTACCACGACAAGCTGTTCTGGCGGTCCTGCAGTTCATTGCTCCCCACCAAACCCTTTTCGTGTGAGGGCATCTCAACGGGTTCAAGGCATTTCAGTTACCAAAAGTAGTTACGCTCCTCTGTTTATGTCTGGCCGCGAATAACTTTGGGCCATGAATAACCGTTTGCGTTAGGTGGTGCTTCCAGCGACCCGACACATCGTATCCGGCAAGGCCGGGTGGATTTATCTTTACCAAATAGTGCAAAATATGAAATCAATTGTCCATGCTAACATCAAAAATAGAGATTTAAAATACGTTATTATTACATCCAAATAAATTTCAAAGTCTAAATGCATTGTCATGCATGAAAGTAGATAGAGTGTAGTTCATAATTAACAAATAAAATAAGATGAGATTGACTACTCATCATTCTTTTCATGGCCAGTCAATGCTCAATGTTGGTTAATCAAATTTGTGTGAAAGTCGTTTGGAAATATTGCTGTAACTCCTCTCAGGTTCCTGCCTCAGGGTTTGACTCAACTAACTCACACTGAAAGTCCCATCCGTGTTTATTGCGACCAGGATCATGTTGTGCATCATACGACAGTTCATCATGTTATGCATGGTCTGAAGACCATGTTCGCGCTGGGTGACAAATAATAGCCCACCAAGTTTGGAGCACACCAAATATCCGCACCACATCTTTTCTCGCATCCTCTTGCATCTTCATAAACTTCTTGCATATTCGAAAACCTCTTTTATTTCTCTGTTTGAGGATTACAGATTGTCTTCACCAGTGTGGTTCAATTAGGATAAATGTCATCAACAAGATAATATGGCTTGTCATATGCATTGCGATTGATCTCATAGCTTACCATAGGAGTAGTGCCTTCTATAAGCCGGTTGAACACCGGAGAGCAGTTGAGCACATTGATGTCAGCGTGGGAACTGGCCTTGCCCAAGAAAGGGTGCCAAATCCACAAATCTTGTGATGATACTGCCTCAAGAATAACAGTGCATCCCTCGGCATGGCCGATGTACTAACCTTGCCATCCAAATGGACAGTTTATCCACTGTTAATGCATGCAATCGATGCTATCGATCATGCCCTTAACCTTCTAGCCTCATTGATCGACAACAGTCGTCTAGTGTCCTCAACAGTTGGGACTCTCAATAAAGTTCGCCGAACACCGCATTCACGGCTCGGGAAAACCAGTACATGGAATCAAGGCAGGTGCTCTCACTCATTCGTAGGTACTCATCGCAGATATCACCAAGCATTCCATATGAAAGCATGCAAATAAACGCGGAGCATTCTGGTAAGACGTGAAGCCTGGCTTACCAGCGGCATCGGGGCTGCATTGGAAGTATGGGTCATAGTCTTTGACGCCCTGTAGAATGGCCATGAACAGGTCTACTGACATCCTCACATCCGGTAGCGGCGCTAGAACATGTGCTCCTTGTACACCGGATCCGTGAGGTCGAAGTAGTCTTTGGAGAGTCGAGCATGCCCATCGACTCGGTTGCGCAGCACGTTGGCCGAGCGGGCCTTCATCGAGCCCCGGTACACCGACATCAGCTTGTAATGGTCCTCGTGGAGGACGGAGGCCGCAACCAGCATGAGCTGCGACGTCTCGTCAAACTCCTCGTCGGAAGAGGTGTCAATGCATTCGGTGGAGAGCCTCTTGAGCGACATTCTGATGTCCATCTGCGGGGCACCACCAGTGGATCAATAGCAAGTTAAAATGGCGCAAAATGGTGAAAAATAGCGTCCAAAAAGTTCACCGGGATCGTACCGCACAATTGACCGAACCGTCAAGGCTGGCTGGCGATCCCCGCAGATGTGCGGCCGCCAGGACGCTTGCGATGCGGACAAGTCATCTTCACTACCCCAGCTCCGAGCCTATTCTCCGGCGAGGCGTGGCATGAAGAGACCTGGGCTACTACGGTGGTTTGGCGGTGGGGTTGTGGCGTTGCCCTAGGAGTGCAAAGAAGGGGAGTGGGGCCGGCTAGAATAAAAGGACGCGCGCATCGTCCGCGCAGGCACATTCGCGCGTAAATTTTGGCCGTGTTTGCGTCCCCGTGAACAGCCTAATTAGTTTGCGTTGGACCGTTGGACTCGGATGCGGACATAATTCTTAACCGCGTGGATTGATCGTTTTCGTCCGTTTACGTTGGACCGCTGAAGATGCCCTAATCTTGTAGGTCAACCAAAACCATGGAGCATGGATGGATCATGTTGCCCGTTGGAAGAAGATGGATCGCATAGAGGTAGGGAGATCGGATAACCTTTTCTTTCTCGGCGAAGCATGTGTGTGGAGGGTGGCTTTGACCAAAACTGTGGCAGGGGAGGTTGGGATGCGTGTCGTTTATTCTCCGGCCCGATGGATCGAGATGCATGCCCGTGCGCCTTGTCCCTTTGCCCCGCCCGTATCTTCCTGTGGATTTGTGGCGGACTGGCGGTGACCCTCTGTTTGTTTTGGCGCATCCTCCAGCTAGCTGCCCAGCTACTAGTTCCAGGTTTAGATGCAGCTATTTTCGCATAATTAATCGCGTCTTCTTGTCTTCCTCAGAGTCAGCATGTTAACGCTAATCAACGGTCGGTGTCTCTGTTATACGGAGTACTGCCTTCTTTTCGATTAATAAGACTCACGTGTATTTTAGTATGAATTTTGATCGAAAAAATTAATCAACAAAATCATAATTATAGTGTACGTAACTAGTATTATTGGATTTGAAAAACACTTTTTAACGATGTTAATTTACCAACAATGTTATATATTTAAAGTAAATTTAAGCCAAAGTAAAAAAAGTAAAAACGAGAGCGCTTTACTAGTATTCATTAGAATGGAGGGAGTATTTGGTAGTTACACATATGGAGGGAGTATTTGGTAGTTACACATACGACGAGACATGATTTGGATTGTTTCAATATTCTTTCTAGAATCTTTCTTAGGGCATGCACAATGCGGTAACGTCAGCCTTTTCTTAGAGCTGCCACGTAGGATATTTGCTGAGTTGGAGGAGAGAGAATAGAGAGAAGATTGCTTTCTCTTAGACAGCTCATAGTGGGAGTAACATAGCTAGTAACATCACACATCTCAAGATATTTTGGTGACATGGCATGCTAATAAATGAAGAAAGAGAGTGATGTGGTAACTAGCTATGTTACCATAACATCACACACCTCAAGGCAAGATGAGTCTACAACATAATAAATGATACAATGCATGACACCACATATAAGTTACTACCCACTATGAAGATAGTAACCTAGACTAGTAACATGATATTCTAAGTTACTCCTCACTATGACCAGCCTTAGCTAAGGGATGATCACTTAGAAAATAAGAAAAGACCATGTGTATCACATGTTTTCTCTTAGCAACCTAATTTCCTACCAAATTTAATTGATTCTCATTAATTGCAAGTGATAACACTAAGAATTAATTGCAAGGGATAACACTAAGGGCATGCATATACAATGGTTGAGAATGCATGTCTTAGAGATGACAATAGATATAAATCATACAATGCGTTACTTATAGCCTTCCATAGCAATTTATGGTAATCAATTAAAATTGGTAGAAAATTATGTTGCTAAGGGAAGACATGTTGTACAATGGAGAAAATGTTTTCCCTTATTTTCTAAGAGATGATCTCTTAGCTAAGGAAAGACAACCTTCTATCCCTTCATTTTCTCTCCTCTAACTAAGCAAAAATCTAATGTGGCACCTCTAAAGAAAGGCTGACGTCACTCCATTGTACGTGCCCTAACAGACAATGCATTGTACATGTTATAGTTATTATATTCTCTACATGACGTGGAGGGCTAATAGAACGCGTGTTTTCTCTACCATTGTACATGCCCTTAGCCTCTAAATTTTGTACGATTTAGGCGTTCTGCCTAGCCTGTCCCAGAGAGATGTTTTGAGAAACCGATCGGACCATAACAGGGAAGCTTTATAAGCAACCAAACTGACTGTTTTCTTGGCTGGCCCAATACAAGTGAAAAGCTGTCCGGATACCAAACGACGCCCTATTTGGTTGCACGTGGGTTGGCGCGGCCGCGGACAGAGAGTCGGCCAGCGTGAAAGACCGATGCGACCCGCAGAACTACAATGGCGACATGAAAAGCGATAATCTACATGAAGCACATCCCCTCTTTCCGAAAAACAGGAAAAGCGGTTTCTGCACATTTAGGGGTGCAAATCAATCAAATCAAATGAAGCCATGCCGGGCTGCAGAGGCGAGCAGACGTCGTCCCAATTTCAATTCTCTATCGCCTGGCCACCAGCTCACGGGAGGAGAGGAGAGGCAGGGAGGCAGGCGGGCAGGCCTAGGCCGCTGCTGTTCTGGTCTCACCACTGTGCCTAGTTTTCTGCGTGCTGCCGCACGAGGCGCCTCGTGGCCCGGCCTACTGCTGGCACGCATCTCGAGACTGCACGCACGGGAGGCTCTGACCACCTTTCACCTCTGTCGCAGCGCTCGTGTGCGCGGAGTGGAATTCGTACGTGCGTGTGTAAGTGATTGGTTGGGATTCGTACCACGATTCCCCGTGCGCGCGGGGCGTTTGACTCACTGACTGACGACCATGAGAGGAGGTCATCCATCACCCGCACGAGGGGTGCGCGCATTCATGTCGCACACATCGAGTACGTACGTACGTACGTGCACGCGTCCACGAGCTTGACCCATCCAGCGCCGTATCTCCGCGCCCAGTTGGACCCTTCCACGCTACCCAATCCTGCCAACCAAGGAGTATACGCCCTCCAAAGTCCAAAGCCATCGAGACTTGATGCTACCACTAATCCAGTACCACGGTCCACGGGGCTTGGGGAGGAGCGGTGGAAGCCCTCGGAGTATCTATTGCTTCCAAACCCTAGGCGCCTCTATAAGGCTGACCATAATGGGTAGTATCATATAGTAGTATCATGTATATGATACTTTTCTATGATACTAGATTCATAATGCATAGTATCATAGACTAGTATCATAGTTTTGCTATATTAATTGATTTGTAGAATTCCAATACAAATTTGTGTACAAGATTTATTTGATACTAACTTTTCTCGTGATGTGCGCTATGATACAGTATCTACCTATGATATTCTAATCTTCTCTCTCATCCATAATTATCTGCCACATCAGTATTTTTGGTGGGACTAAGATGCATGATACTAGCTATGATACTAGCACTATAGCTAGCCTAAAACAAAGAAAACATGGAGCGTGTTTCACAATATTCCGAGCTGCCCTGCATGGACATGGTGGTTTGGCTCATTCTCCCTTCGAGTTCTTAAATAAACGTATGTTAGGACATGTCTTAAGTTAAAACTTATTAATTTTGAGTAATTTTCTAGAAAAAAGTAGTACTAGCAACATTTATGAAACTCAGTTATCATCGTTAGACTCATCTTAAAATGTAAGTTCAATAATATAACAATTTAATGTCACATATGTTGCTATTTTTGTGTAAAAATTTAGTCAAATTTGAAAAAAAATAACTTTCAAAAAAGGAAAATGTACACATATTCACGGACAGAGGAAGTAGATGCATACAAATATTTTATTAAAAATAGATAGGAAATACAATTTTAAAGTGTCCAAAAATTCAGAAATAAAATTTTGCTTATTCATCTGGACATTATATATTCGTACACAAATTTTTGGGAAAAATAATATTTTATGTGGTTTGTATAGAAACTTAAGAAAAAATGTGTTCTTTACATGGGACACAAAACATGATATTTTTTCTCGAATACTTCTATACTGGCCAATAAAGAGAATCTCTTGATGTACATACCGAATTTTATTTCAGAATTGTCTTCAAAATGTGTTTTTGCACAACGTGTTCATATCCACCTATGATCCCAACTGGATCCCCCGATGATTTGTGGCACCCGAGCACTAGTGAGCTCCGCTTTTGATTTTTTGAGGCATTGTTTGAGATTTTTAAATTATATGCAAATATGAACTACTGCAAATTTTAGGTAAGCAAATTTTTTTGTAAGAAAATAGTTTTAGGGTCTTAGAAAGGAATAAATATAATTATCACTATGTTCCAAAATAAAAAAATCTCTTTTAATTTGCTAAAATGGCTTATATTTTGGAGGGGAGATAGTATTATTTTATCCCCAAGTCTTTCTTTGTGTATTTCAAGATACAACGTCTTTTTTACAAACTTGTCATGCATACAATACTTTGAATGTGTAATTGTACATTTATATTTTTCTTTGCACACAAATAATATTTTTCTTTTTTCTTCTAAAAAGCGGAAGCACTGGTGCTCAACCGCAAACAACATTTTTCAGGCTAGCGGAAAGCAAATTAGGTGGCTCAGAGCATGCTCGGTCTAGCAAAAAAAAAAACACAAGCACCCGATGGCATTATAGTAGAAGGTCAACCAAAAATTTTAAAAATTCTTCTAAGCCTCAGTCAATCGACTTTTTTTAAGTCTGAATCGATTCAGGAATGTGAAACCGAATGAAAAGAGTGCAACTGCGTTTTAGTATTGAGTGTTCAACTACTTTTTTTGTTATCAAAAAACCACGCAAATAGTGAACCATATGGAACAAGTGTTTTTTCCTAAATTTTGTGTATCTTGTAACTTACATGAACTTTAATGAAAAAATATTAAGAGATTTTTTACCCGTTAGCTCTCTTTCTCTTTAAGAGAAAACTAAACGTATCTCCAACAACGGGTCATCCCAAAACGGACCCTAGAAGTGTCTATTTTGGTCTATTTAGGGTGCCTTGCGGGCAAGAGAGAGCGGCATGTCCTCCTATCCATTTGAGGCGAGGAGTGGGATTAAGGTTTGGATAGTGAGGACAATAGTGCGAGCGGGGAACGGTGGAGATGGGACGGCCTACCCAGATTAAAAGGACCGGGCATGGGAGGCGAGGCCACGATGTGTCCATGACTCCTGCGAACACACTAAGGCTCCGCATTTGGTCCACATGAGCCCATTTTCAGTCCAAATTTGGGGTCTAATGGTCAAGTTCGAGGCCTTGGATCTGTTTGGCGTGCTTAATTGGGCATTGTTTTCTATCGGTGAGTACCAAAACGGAGAGTCACGGCTTGTTTATACACATGTACTGAATATGCCCTAATGACTATCTTTTAAGAAGAAGAAAAATCAGCCGAAAATTTGTACGGGAACCCCAAAAATTGGGGTAATCCATCACCCATACCTGCAATATTTATACACCCCACATATACGTATCCAATCATATAAGGTGTCGCCTTCGATCGATACGGTACTGCTCCATCCATATATACGGAGTATCGTGGTCAATGCAGTCCAATCATGTACACGAACATGAACTTGTTAATTTGTATGCGTAGTATATGGCATCGGTTCTGTAGCTATAGCGACGTATCGATACGGTACATGCATGACTACATGTACACGCCCACACTATCTAGCTCGATGGTAGCGGTACCAAACCTAGCTAGATATATAGCCATGCATCATGGCAGTATGGCACTGTGCACGTGGTCGTGCAGATGCTGCATGCACGCATGCGCGGGAGATCCGCCGTGCATGCATGGATGGCACAGTGCCTACACCTCTACGGACATGGACGTGAACAGGCTAGGGCGCCCAACTTTCGATCGTCGATGACTGTACTTGCTCTGATGGAGCCTAGCTGAGATGCCCTACTATCAGCAAGGCCGTACTTGCTTGTAGCTAGGTGTGGTCGAGTTTCGAACTGCCTACAACGTCTACATGGAGTGGACATTTGGTGCACATGGGCATTTGTGAGTTTTTTTAAAATCAAAATCATATTTTCGAGTTTTAGAATATTGTTTAAAGAAAACCAGGATGTAGCCAGTGATGTATGCCAAAAACGTGCAAACTATCAATTGTAGACAATGTGTGTTTTAAACTACACAAAATGCGTTTTAAACTACACAAAAATGATAAAAGTGTCAATCTAAGTATCAACTTGTCAAATCTCCAAAAAGTGACATTTTTTGTCAATTTGGTGTAGCCCATAAGAAAAAGAATTTCCCATTGAGATTTCATGATATCTTTGTAGGAAATATAATTCATGATATCTTTTTTGAATTTTTTTTTCTTAATACGGAGGGATCACTGGAGCTCATGTGCCAAAATAACTTTCTGGTCTACATGTCTGTAATTATGTACCATAACAGGGTTTTGAAAAAATTCACAGGTGTTTTAGGTAGGAAATAGTCATGTGTTTGTAAGTTGTGACACTATTTAACCAATTCAGTGATAAAACCATCTAGATTACACATTCTAAAATATTTGGACCCTTGTTTTGTCGTGTGTATCCATTGGGCAAGGTCTGTGGTGATGACTGACTTTCAAAAATACCAATACGGTGACAATGAATGAAATATTTGGGTAAGATTAGTCTGGGTATAATTATCCATGACGCCCTCCGATCTTTAAACATTTTCCAGTGACACATAGACGCCCCTGAACATGCCGCTCCTATCTACAAAAACAAGCAAGATGCTAAACATAGGTAATACTATGTTTAAAGTCTCCTAGATGGGCTATTTTAATACAAGTTGAATTAAATAGGGTAATATGTGTCACAAATGCTCAGTGGACCTGGGAATTTGGCATGATTTATTTGGTCTCCCATGATGTTTAAACGACATCAATGTTCTGCAAAGATCACCTCTTTTAGGTAAACTTGTCAACTGGGAGGCGCCGATTTGCAACTTCACCGTTAATGGCCATGAATATACCATGAAATATTATCTAAGAGATGTCATCTATCCAAAAGTGTCGATGTTTGTGAAAACCATAGCCAAAAGCGCAACAAAAATGGAAGCTCAGTTTGCCAAAATGCAAAAAGCAGCTCACAAGGACATAAAGAGCCTTCGGTGTTTTTCAAGCTAGGTTTGCAATTGTTCAAGGGTGTCGGGGGGATGGCCCCCGGTAGGCCAAGAACATGGCAAACATGCCATGATCAAGCATTTGTGTACCGGATTAAAGATTAATCTGGATGCTCAAAGTTAAGAGAGTATTGTGCTAAGTTAGTACAAACCGGTATCCCAGGAGGGGTATGCCGGAATGTGGTAAACGTAAGAGATTGAGATACAAGGCAAAGATGCTGAAGCGCTAAGGTAAAGATACCGGAGAACCGGCATAGGCTCAACTGTAGCATGTCGGCATTCTGGTCAAAGATTCCACCAAGGACTAAAGGACAAAGATGAGTGAAGCACTTCAGATTTAATCGAAGCCCTGACGCCAAAGGAGAAGGTGACGTAAAAGATACTGGACGAGGTCATCAGTCCCTGATTAAAGACAGAACCGGCGTCAGCTGGGCCAAAGTAGCTTTATAAAATAGCTTAGCTCATCAAAGATTCCATTAGGGTTTCTTCCCTTGTAAGCCACCCTCTCCCCTATATATGGAGAGGGGGCACACCCCTGCGCGGGACGGATAATGAGAGAGAAATTAGGCAGTTTAGTAGCAAGTAGCTGAGGTCATGTACCGTACTATCTTCAACCTCTGGCCATCGGCCAAGTTCATCAATACACACCGGTTTCTTTTCTCTCTTTCCTTGTTAACCAAACCCCCCCGGATCCTCTAGCGCACATTCGGCCCCAACTTAAACCATCCTATGGCATCTGTTGTTACACCACGACGATAGTTGGCGCCCACCATGGGGCCAGCAGCTGCGCTTCCTGGAGTTCATATCCGGGCGGGCCTTCTCACCGTCTCCGGCGAGCGTGTGGTCTCTGGCCTCTTCCAGCACCTCGGCTCGCTGGATTTCATCAACGGCAAAGCGGGCTGCTTCGCCAACGGCGGCCGCTTCCCCAAGAACGACCGCATCTTCGAGTTCGGCTCCCACCGCATCTACTTCGGCACCGTGCCGGAGCGCCAGTACCCATCGCTGGTGCTGGTGGCGCCGGATCCGACCGCGCTGCCAGCAGCGTGGAGGTGATGATGGCTGGCGCAGGAGGCGCCGGCAAAGAAACTGCAGGGGAGGGCACTGGGCAAACCAAGTCCACACGCACGGCCAAGCCTCCGACCGAGCGCGACGAAGTCATCGCTGGTACATCTACTGCGCTACCAGCAGCGACCCCGCTGCAAGCGGCCATGAGCGTGTTGGCCACGCCTATCGCGCACAACGACAACGCCGCGGCTACCCAAGGTGAACTGGAGGCGCAGTGGCAGAAGCTGCTCTCCGGTGCAGCGGACGTCGTCAAGGCCCAGAAAGAGCTCAACCTGACCCTACGTGAGTATAACGCTGCCCATGGCTTTGCTTCTGTTAGCGCAAACCCTGCTAGAGCTGCAGGAAATCGGCTTAAGGGTCGTAACTTAGATTAGGATCTGCGACGGGAAGTTCTTTCCGGTAAGAGCGCGTCGGTATGTTTGAGCATGATAGAGAAACCTAAGTACAACACTCCGGATAAAACTTTGAAAGCTGCTAGGGCTGCAGTAGAAGCATGTGATTCTTTGTTAGAATATGCCTTAGCAAAACAGCAAGCTAGGGTAAGAGAACTGCTAGATATGATTGAGGCACAAAATGCAGAGCTGGCCCGAAACACCAAGGCAGTTGCGGCATCGCAATCGGTGCGTTCAGCAAGAAATGCCGGAAGCAAGTCGCAGGGGCAGGCTTCGTCCCCCCATCCGAGCAAAAGAAGAGAAAAAGATGTGAATGCACAACAGATGACTATGTACGATCTGGTTTTCGCCGGAAAGCAGAGAGCCGGGCAACATGATGCCGGTAGAAACAGCCAAGGGGCAGGCAATGCCGGGAACGTCTATGCCGGAAATGCTGGTGCCTGAAATGGCGAAACCGGGCAAAACTATCGCACAACAAGAGCGGGTCACGCCGCACAAGAGGCAGAAGCACAAAGGTACCCAAGGGGTGTCGCGGTCGCACCAAACCAGTATGATGAAGCTGATTCCGGATGGGAGCGAGCCGGAAATTACCAGAATCCTCTCGGAGAACGTTTGGGAGAGAGATGCTCGTCGGATAGATATGCGTGGCATAGGTTGGACAGAGTGTATTTGTCTGAAATGATCGAGGCTGAGGGTCCGCCGGTCCACAATGTTTTGGCCCGCGGATCATGATGGAAGAACCACCGGTCGCAACTTTCAGTTGCCCCGTGACACAAAAACATACGATGGCACCAGAAGATTGGCTGGTGGACTATGTTACCACGGTATACGTCGCTGGAGGTGGAGGAACCGCAGCTGACGGAGGAAACCGGCGCTGGGCGGTAAGATACATACCGTCAGTGCTGGTAGGACCGGCACGCATTTGGCTTAATAATTTGCCAAAATGAAGCATAAACGGCTGGCTTGATTTTGAAGAAGCATTCGTGAGCAATTTCAGCAGCACATACCGGAGGCCAAACAGACCGCAGCAACTCGCCATGTGCCAGCAGCGTGAAAATGAAACAGACCGGGATTACCTGACCCGATGGAACTCCACAAGAAACTCTTGCGAGGGTGTGATTGAAGCACAGACAATTGCTTGGTTTAGCAATGGATGCCAGAGAGGCTCACCGTTGTGGCAAAAGTTACAGAGAAACATGTCAACCACCTTGACCGAAATGATTCAGGTGGCTGATAACTATGCGTTGGGAGATCCAATGCAACCGGCGATCGGAGCGGATCCGGCACCAAGATTCTCACCACACCCAGATCAGCATCGGAACAACCATCATAACAAAAGAAGGGAAGATTTTCCGGATAGGAGATACGGAATGCAACAAGTGGCCACAGTGCAGGGCAATTCCAGCGCTGGCGGAAGCCAAAGGCAGAAAACCGGAACGCATCCATGGGCTGGCCAAAAGAAACAATGGGTGGAGAAAAAACCGTGGCAGGACCAGGCCAAGTACACCATGGAATCCGCTATGGATCAGTCGTGCCGTTGGCACACACCGAATCCAACTAGGCTGGGAAACCACTTAACAAAAGATTGCTCCTACACCAAGAGGTTGTTCGAAAGAGGCATAATGAAAGATGCCAGAGACCAAGGTTTCGAGGTGTTGCCGCCACCACCACCGCTAACCGGGGGGAATGCGCAACCGGTTTTCGCACAGCAGAACCGGCCGCAGCAGCAGCAGGAAGTTCACCAAGTGGCGCATGGCAATAATCAGGCTCCGCCTCCGGCACCTTTGGGCCGGAATGTTTATCACGATCTGGATGTGTGTTGTGTGGTGTTCGTATCTTGACCGAGAACCCGGCAAAGTATGCATCGCCGTTCCATGGAAGTGAACGCGGTGATACCGGCAGTACCAAAATACACGATGTGGTCAGAACAAGATATCACATGGTCGTTTAAAGATCATCCAAAAGTAATGCCGAATCCAGGCGGATATGCTCTGGTGGTGGATCCGATAATGCATGGGCCATCGTCGCGAGTCCGGTTCAGCAAGGTGCTGGTGGACAATGGTAGCAGCATAAACATCATGTACCGGCACACTATGCATATGCTTGGCATAACTCCAAACATGCTGGAGCCAAGTCACACGACTTTCCACGACATCGTTCTGGGATTGTCCTGTTCGCCAATGGGCAAAGTTCGGGTTGATGTGCTGTTCGGCGGCCGTGACAATTGTCGCGTGGAAAACATTCGGTTCGAAGTGGTTGATCTTGACAGCCCTTACCAATCACTGCTGAGGAGGCGAGCACTGGCGATGTTCATGGCCTCAACTCATACCGCATACCTAAAGATGAAGATGCCGGCACCCAATGGTCCCTTAACCGTGGTTGAAAACTATAAGGTCTCGCTGGAAACCGCTTCCACCGGATCAAATCTGGCCGAATCGCTGGTCATAGCGGAAGAAAAAAGGAGAATGCAAACCGCTGTGGCGCTGGCTCAATCCTCCTAGCTGAACTTAGCGGCAATGAGCGGCCAGCTTGGTGATGTCTACGGGAGCTTCTATTCTTGTAGACAGTGTTGGGCCTCCAAGAGCAGAGGTTTGTAGAGCAGCAGCAAGTTTCCCTTAAGTGGATCACCCAAGGTTTATCGAACTCAGGGAGGAAGAGGTCAAAGATATCCCTCTCATGCAACCCTGCAACCACAAAGCAAGAAGTCTCTTGTGTCCCCAACACACCTAATAGGTGCACTAGTTCGGCGAAGAGATAGTGAAATACGGGTGGTATGAATAAGTATGAGCGGTAGTAACGGCGCCGGAAAAGTGCTTGCTAGCGTGTGGTTGATGGTGGTAATATTGCGGACAATACGGATGCGGTAAGAACGATAAACAAGCAGCGATAGCGATATTTAGGAACAAGGCCTAGGGATCATACTTTCACTAGTGGACACTCTCAACATTGATCACATAACGAGAATAAATAGATAGATGCTAGACTCTCACTCTCTTGTTGGATGATGAACACCACTAAGCTGTGTAGGATTACACGAACCCTCAATGCCGGAGTTAACAAGCTCCACAATATTCGATGTTCATGTTTAAATAACCTTAGAGTGCACGACAGATCAACATAACCAAACCAAGTACTAACATAGCATGCACTACTGTCACCTTCACACTATGTAGGAGGAATAGATCACATCAATACCATCATAGCAATAGTTAACTTCATAATCTACAAGAGATCATAATCATAGCCTACGCCAAGTACTAACACGGATGCACACACTTGTCACCATTACACCGTGCGGGAGGAATAAACTACTTTAATAACATCACTAGAGTAGCACATGGATAAATTGTGATACAAAACACATTGCAATCATAAAGAGATATAAATAAGCACTTCACTATGCCATTCATAACAGCGAATAAGTATTCGTGAAATATAGCCTAAGAGACCCACACGGTGCACACACTGTCACCTTTACACACGTGGGACAAGGAGTCTCCGGAGATCACATAAGTAAACCCACTTGACTAGCATAATGACATCTAGATTACAAGCATCATCATATGAATCTCAATCATGTAAGGCAGCTCATGAGATTATTGTATTCAAGCACATAGGAGAGAGATTAACCACATAGCTACCGGTACAGCCCCGAGCCTCGATGGAGAACTACTCCCTCCTCATGGGAGACAGCAGCGTTGATGGAGATGGCGGTGGTGTCGATGGAGAAGCCTTCGGGGGCACTTCCCGTCCCGGTGGCGTGCGGAACGGAGACTCCTGTCCCCGGATCTTGGCTTCGCGATGGCGGCGGCTCTGGAAGGTTTCTCGTACCGTGGCTTTTCCGTCTCGAGGTTTTAGGTCCGGGGGCTTTATATAGGCGAAGAGGCGGCGTCGGAAGGTCAAGGGCGCCGACACTATAGGGGCGCGGGCCCCCCTTGGCCGCGCCGGCCTAGGGTTTGGTGGGCCTGTGCCCCCTCTACAGCGGTTCTCGTGTGTTCTGGATGCTTCCGGGCAAAATAGGAACACAGGCGTTGATTTCGTCCAATTCGAGAATATTTCGTTACTAGGATTTCTGAAACCAAAAACAGCGAGAAAACGGGAACTAGCACTTCGGCATCTTGTTAATAGGTTAGTTCCGAGAAAATGCACGAATATGACATAAAATGTGCATATAACATGTAGATATCATCAATAATGTGGCATGGAACATAAGAAATTATCGATACGTCGGAGACGTATCGGCATCCCCAAGCTTAGTTTACGCTCGTCCGAGCGAGGTAAACGATAACAAAGATAATTTCTGGAGTGACATGCCATCATAACCTTGATCATACTATTGTAAACATATGTAATGAATGCAGCAACAAAACAATGGTAATGACATGAGTAAACAACTGAATCATAAAGCAATGACTTTTCATGAATAGCACTTTCAAGACAGGCATCAATAAGTCTTGCATAAGAGTTAACTCATAAAGCAATAATTTAAAGTAAAGACATTGAAGCAACACAATGGAAGTAAGTTTCAGCGGTTGCTTTCAACTTGTAACATGTATATCTCATGGATAATTGTCAATGCAAAGCAATATAACAAGTGCAATAAGCAAGTATGTAAGAATCAATGCACAGTTCACACAAGTGTTTGCTTCTTGGGATGGAGAGAAATAGGTGAAGTGACTCAACATAAAAGTAAAAGAAAGGTCCTTCAAAGAGGAAAGCATCGATTGCTATATTTGTGCTAGAGCTTTGGTTTTGAAAACATAAAGAGAGCATAAAAGTAAAGTTTTGAGAGGTGTTTGTTGTTGTCAACGAATGGTAGTGGGCACTCTAACTACCTCATCAACCAGACTTTCAAGAGCGGCTCCCATGAAGGACGTTATCTCTACCAGCAAGGTAGATCATCCCTCTTCTCTTTTGTTTACACATGTACTTTAGTTTAGTTTTTCTTTATTTATGGATGGCACTCCTCCCAACCTTTTGCTTACACAAGCCATGGCTAACCGAATCCTCGGGTGCCTTCCAACATTCACATACCATGGAGGAGTGTCTATTTGCAAAATTAAGTTGCTTACTTGATAGATCAGAGCAAAACATGTGAAGAGAATTATTAATGCAAGTTAATTAATTGGGGCTGGGCTCCCCATTGCCAGCTCTTTTTGCAAAATTATTGGATAAGCGGATGAGCCACTAGTCCATTGGTGAAAGTCTATCCGAAGTAAATGACAAGATCGAAAGATAAACACCACATACTTCCTCATGAGCTATAAAACATTGACACAAATCAGAGGTGATAAATTTTGAATTATTTAAAGGTAGCACTCAAGCAATTTACTTTGGAATGGCGGAGAAATACCATGTAGTAGGTAGGTAGGTATGGTGGACACAAATGGCATAGTGGTTGGCTCAAGGATTTTGGATGCATGAGAAGTATTCCCTCTCGATACAAGGTTTAGGCTAGCAAGGTTATTTGAAACAAACACAAGGATGAACCGGTGCAGCAAAACTCACATAAAAGACATATTGTAAACATTATAAGACTCTACACCGTCTTCCTTGTTGTTCAAACTCTTTACTAGAAATTATCTAGACCTTAGAGAGAACAATTATGCAAACCAAATTTTAGCAAGCTCTATGTATTTCTTCATTAATAGGTGCAAAGTATATGATGCAAGAGCTTAAACATGAGCACAACAATTGCCAAGTATCACATTATCCAAGACATTCTACCAATTACTACATGTAGCATTTTCCGTTTCCAACCATATAACAATTAACGAAGCAGTTCAACCTTCGCCATGAACATTATGAGCTAAGAACACATGTGTTCATATGAACCAGCGGAGCGTGTCTCTCTCCCACACAAGCATGTATTTATTGAGAGAATGAAAATAACAAAACAAAAATAAAAGCACACAGACGCTCCAAGTAAAGTACATAAGATGTGACCGAATAAAAATATAGTTTCAAGAGAAGGAACCTGATAATTTGTCGATGAAGAAGGGGATGCCTTGGGAATCCCCAAGCTTATATGTTTGAGTCTTCTTGAAATATGCAGGGATGAACCACCGGGGCATCCCCAAGCTTAGAGTCTTCACTCTTCTTGATCATAGTATATCATCCTCCTCTCTTGACCCTTGAAAACTTCCTCCACACCAAACTCGAAACAACTCATTAGAGGGTTAGTGGACAATAAAAATTAACATGTTCAGAGGTGACACAATCATTCTTAACACTTCTGGACATTGCATAAAGCTACTGGACATTAATGGATCAAAGAAATTCATCCAACATAGCAAAAGAGGCAATGCGAAATAAAAGGCAGAATCTGTCAGAATAGAACAGTCCGTAAAGATGGATTTTATTGAGGCACCAGACTTGCTCAAATGAAAATTCCCAAATTGAATGAAAGTTGCGTACATATCTGAGGATCACGCACGTAAATTGGCATATTTTTCTGAGCTACCTACGGGGAGGCAGGTCGAAATTCGTGACAGCAAAGAAATCTGAAACTGCGCAGTAATCCAAATCTAGTATGAACTTTACTATCAAAGACTTTACTTGGCACAACAAAACACAAAACTAAGATAAGGAGAGGTTGCTACAGTAGTAACAACTTCCAAGACACAAATATAAAATAGAGGTACTGTAGCAAAATAAACACATGGGTTATCTCCCAAGAAGTTCTTTCTTTATAGCCATTAAGATGGGCTCGGCAGTTTTAATGATGCACTCGCGAGAAATAGTAGTTGAAGCAAAAGAGAGCATCAAGAGGAAAATTCAAAACACATTTAAGTCTAACATGCTTCCTATGCATAGGAATCTTGTAAACAAACAAGTTCATGAAGAGCAAAGTGACAAGCATAGGAAGATAAAACAAGTGTAGCTTCAAAAATTTCAGCACATAGAGAGGTGTTTTAGTAACATGAAAATTTCTACAACCATATTTTCCACTCTCATAATAACTTTCAGTAGCAACATGAGCAAACTCAACAATATAACTATCACATAAAGCATTCTTATCATGAGTCTCATGCATAAAATAATTACTCTCCACATAAGCATAATCAATTTTATTAGTTGTAGTGGGAGCAAATTCAACAAAGTAGCTATCATTATTATTCTCATCAAGTGTAGGAGGCATAGTATCATCAAAGAAAATTTTCTCCTCAATGCTTGGGGGACTAAAAAGATCTTGAAAACCAGCTTCCCCAAGCTTAGAACTTTCTATATCATTATCAACAATGGTGTTCAAAGCGTTCATACTAATATTACTACCAGCATGCAAATAAGATTCCATAGGTTTTTTTAATTTTCGCATCAAACCATCCATGTCTTAAATCAGGAAATAGAATAAGAAACTCATTGTTGTCCATTATGCCAAACTAGTGTAAACAAGAAACAAAAAGATGCAATTGCAGGATCTAAAGGAAATAGCTTCGAGCACACACACAACGGCGCCAGAAAATTACTTTTACCTGGGACCGGAGTATGAAAGCCTTTTACCTTTCCTCCCCGGCAACGGCGCCAGAAAATAACTTGATGTCTACGGGAGCTTCTATTCTTGTAGACAGGTGTTGGGCCTCCAAGAGCGAGAGGTTTGTAGAGCGGCAGCAAGTTTCCCTTAAGTGGATCACCCAAGGTTTATCGAACTCGGGGAGGAAGAGGTCAAAGATATCCCTCTCATGCAACCCTGCAACCACAAAGCAAGAAGTCTCTTGTGTCCCCAACACACCTAATAGGTGCACTAGTTCGGCGAAGAGATAGTGAAATACAGGTGGTATGAATAAGTATGAGCAGTAGTAACGGCGCCAGAAAAGTGCTTGCTAGCGTGTGGTTGATGGTGGTAATATTGCGGACAATACAGATGCAGTAGAACAGTAAACAAGCAGCGATAGCAGTATTTAGGAACAAGGCCTAGGGATCATACTTTCACTAGTGGACACTCTCAACATTGATCACATAACGGAATAAATAGATAGATGCTAGACTCTACACTCTATTGTTGGATGATGAACACCACTAGCTGTGTAGGATTACACGAACCCTCAATGCCGGAGTTAACAAGCTCCACAATATTCGATGTTCATGTTTAAATAACCTTAGAGTGCACGACAGATCAACATAACCAAACCAAGTACTAACATAGCATGCACACTGTCACCTTCACACTATGTAGGAGGAATAGATCACATCAATACCATCATAGCAATAGTTAACTTCATAATCTACAAGAGATCATAATCATAGCCTACGCCAAGTACTAACACGGATGCACACACTTGTCACCATTACACCGTGCAGGAGGAATAAACTACTTTAATAACATCACTAGAGTAGCACATGGATAAATTGTGATACAAAACACATTGCAATCATAAAGAGATATAAATAAGCACTTCACTATGCCATTCATAACAGCGAATAAGTATTCTATGAAATATAGCCTAAGAGACCCACACGGTGCACACACTTGTCACCTTTACACACGTGGGACAAGGAGTCTCCGGAGATCACATAAGTAAAACCCACTTGACTAGCATAATGACATCTAGATTACAAGCATCATCATATGAATCTCAATCATGTAAGGCAGCTCATGAGATTATTGTATTGAAGCACATAGGAGAGAGATTAACCACATAGCTACCGGTACAGCCCCGAGCCTCGATGGAGGACTACTCCCTCCTCATGGGAGACAGCAGCGTTGATGGAGATGGCGGTGGTGTCGATGGAGAAGCCTTCCGGGGCACTTCCCCGTCCGGCGGCGTGCGGGAACGGAGACTCCTGTCCCCCGGATCTTGGCTTCGCGATGGCGGCGGCTGCGGAAGGTTTCTCGTACCGTGGCTTTTCCGTCTCGAGGTTTTAGGTCCGGGGGCTTTATATAGGCGAAGAGGCGGCGTCGGAAAGGTCGAAGGGGCGCCGACACTATAGGGGGCGCGGGCCCCCCTGGCCGCGCCGGCCTAGGGTTTGGTGGGCTGTGCCCCCTCTCGGCGGTTCTCGTGTGTTCCGGATGCTTCCGGGCAAAATAGGAACACGGGCGTTGATTTCGTCCAATTCGAGAATATTTCGTTACTAGGATTTACGAAACCAAAAACAGCGAGAAAACGAGAGCGGCGGTTCGGCATCTTGTTAATAGGTTAGTTCCAGAAAATGCACGAATATGACATAAAATGTGCATATAACATGTAGATATCATCAATAATGTGGCATGGAACATAAGAAATTATCGATACGTCGGAGACGTATCACTTGGCCCACCGGCTTTCAGGCCGACAAAAGAAACAAAGGACACCGTGCTGGATGCGACATACCCAGAGCGCACCGTTCGTATCAGTGCCGGCCTGAGTGAGGCATAGGAAAGCACGCTCGTCAATTTCCTCCGTGAGAATCGGAACATCTTCGCCTGGTCTACTGATGACTTGGTGGGTGTGCCGAGGGAGTTGGCTGAGCACTCTCCGAATGTCCGGAAGGACGCGAAGCCGGTGTGGCTACCTTTACGCCGGTTTGCTGAAGATAGGAGGAAGATCATTGGAGAGGAGGTAACAAAGTTCCTGGTTTCCGGTTTCATCATGGAAGTGCTGCACACTGAGTGGCTGGCCAATCCGGTGCTGGTCGAGAAGAAGAAAGAAGAAGACCCCAAGGCTCCAAAGGCGTGGCGCATGTGTATTGACTACACCAACCTGAATAAGGAATGTCCCAAGGATCCGTTCCCGCTACCCCGGATTGATCGGGTGATCGATGCCACCGCTGGTTGTGAACTGTTGTCTTTTCTGGATGCTTATTCTGGTTTCCATCTAATTCCCCTGAAAAAGGAAGATCAAATAAAGATTGCGTTCATTACCCCGCACGGGGCTTATTGCTATGTCACTATGCCTTTTGATTTGAGAAATGCCGGCGCAACATACCAGCGCTGTATGCAACAATGCTTTCACGATCGAATTGGTAAAAAACGTGCAAGTCTATGTCGACAACGTCGTGATAAAAATGAAACTAAAATATACTCTGATCGATGATCTGAGGCAAATGTTTGACAACTTGCGAAGGTTCCAGATGAAACTCAATCCGGCAAAATGCACTTTCGGCGTTCCTGCCGGAAAGCTGCTCGGTTTCCTGGTATCAAGCCGCAGTATGGAGGTTAATCCGGTAAAAATTCGGGCCATCGAGCGTATGGACATACCTCAATGCCTCAAGGATGTGCAAAAGTTTACCGGAAGCCTGGCATCATTAAGCCGGTTGGGCGAGAAAGCTTTGCCGATGTATGCCTTAATGAAAAAATCGGATACTTTCGTCTGGACCCCGCAGGCAGACGCAACGTTCAAGGAGTTAAAGAAAATGCTCCCACCGCTCCGGTATTGGTTTCACCTTTGGAAAGGGAACCCATGTTGCTTTACATAGCAGCAACAAACCGGGTCGTGAGTGTTGTGGTTGTGGTAGAAAGAGAGGAGGAAGGAAAAACCATGCAGAGACCGGTATACTACCTGAGCGAGGTGCTCTCCCTCTCAAAGCAAAACTACCCGCACTTCCAAAAAATGACCTATGACATGTTCATGGCAGCCACTAAGCTCAAGCACTACTTCGAAGAGCACCCGATGAAAGTGGTGAGCGAGGCTCCTATCTCGGAAATCATCGGCAACAAAGATGCTAGCGGCCGGATTGCCAAATAGGCGATTCAGTTGTCACCGTACGTACCGGCCTACGAAATAAGGGACGCCATAAAATCACAAGCTTTGGCAGATTTCCTGGTTGATTGGGCTAAGATGGAATAAAAGCCGCCTAAACCGGAAGTGGATTACTGTAAGATGCACTTTGACGAATCCAAACTCAAAGAGGGTCTCGGTGTAGGAGTGATTCTCACCTCACCAAAAAGGGATCACTTAAGATACGTGCTACAGATACACTTCAGGGCGTCAAACAATGTCGCTGAGTACGAAGCTTTGGTCCATGGGCTCAAGGTTGCAAAAGAAATCAGCGTTCACTGGATCATTTGCTACGGCGATTCAGATCTGGTGGTACAACAATGTTCTGGAGATTGGGATGCGAGAGATGCCAACATGGACGCATACCGGTTTCATGTGCAGAAGATTGCCGGATTCTTCGAGGGGTGCGAATTTCACCACGTACCGCGGGCAGAAAATGAAGCCGCAGACACATTGTCCAAGCTAGGCTCATCCAGGCAAGAAATTCCTTCCAGAATAGCCTTGGCTCACCTGAGGAAACCGTCAATCAAACCCAATCCAGAATCCGAGTCAATTTTTGTACCGGAATCCGAGTCAATTTTTGTACCAGAATCCCATGTTGTGCCCATGGACACAGATGAAGGAAACCCGGGGACTGCTCCATTTGACCCGGGGATCGGGATCGAAACCGGAAGAAACTATGATGGTGGATTACATGGAGATAGACGTGCCAGTTTTTCTAGTTCGGGAAGCACCAACCTGGGTAAAACCTATTAAGGAATTCCTAATCAGCGGCGGTTTGCCAGCTGATGAAACCGAATTGAGAAGGATCCAAAGGAGGTCCAAGGCGTACACCATCATCAATGGTGAGATGTACAAGAGAAGTGTTACCGGTGTCCTTCAATGATGTGTGGAACCGGAAGAGAGGAAAGAAATGCTCCTAGAGATTCACCAAGAAGAATGTGGGCACCATGCCTCGTCCAGGGCACTGGTGGCAAAAGTGTTCCGGCATGGGTTCTACTGGCCCACGTCTCTGGAAGATGCTGAGGACTTAGTCCGGAAATGCAATGGGTGCCAGAGGTACGCCAAGCAAAATCATACCCCAGCATCCGGTTTAAAAACAATACCGATAACTTGGCCATTTGATGTTTGGTGCCTGGATATGGTTGGACCGTTCAATACGGCGAGAGGGAACATGACTCACATTTTGGTGATGGTCGATAAGTTTACCAAGTGGCTCGAGGTTAAACCAATCGGAAAGTGTGATGGGCACACAACTGTGTAATTCTTGAAAGAAGTTATCTTGCGGTATGGTTACCCGCACAACATCATTATTGACAACGGAACTAAATTTGCTCAAGGAGAGTTCAAGTGGTTCTGTGACGATAACAATATCCGGTTAGATATAGCCTCAGTGGCTCACCCACAGGAAAATGGGCAGGTTGAAAGAACAAATGCACTTGTGCTTTCCTGTATCAAACCAAGGCTTATCGAGCCACTCGAGAAAATGCCAGGATGTTGGCTTGATGAACTACCATCAGTGATGTGGAGCATAAGAACCACGCCAAACTGGTCTACCGGATACACACCATTTTTGATGGTATATGGAGCAGAAGCGGTCATACCAACCGACATCATCCATGACTCACCACGAGTCCAACTCTATACCGAAGAAGAGGTAAAAGAGGCCCGAGAAAATGATGTTGATTTGCTCGAGGAACAAAGAGAGCTGGCCTTGGGAAGATCGGCCATATATCAACAAAACCTCAGACGCTATCATAGCCGGAAGGTAAACCCAAGGGTGTTCCGGGAAGGAGACCTAGTGCTACGTCTAGTGCAGCGCACTGAAGGACGACACAAACTCTCACCTCCGTGGGAAGGGCCTTTCATTGTGAGCAAGGCTCTACACAATGATGCCTACTATCTGATCGATGCACAGGAATCGAAGGAATGAAAAAAGGACAGGTCAGGAGAGGAAACTAAGCGCCCGTGGAACATAGCTTTGCTTCGCCCTTTCTATTCCTGAAGATGTGATGTAAGGAGTTCTTTTTTGTACCTTATTTGCTATAAATAAAATGCCAGGACCTCGAATGTATCTCGGGGACTGCCTCTCCTGGAATCGCATGCAATGTGTTTATTTTTTCCATATACCGGTTTGATTGTTGGAAGCTTTCCTTTCCGGTTTAGTAACGTGCTAAACCTAAAGGTGAATCTTCGACTTAGCTGTTGTCCGCAACCTGGCTTCATGGCAAGCAAGACAAACCGGAAGGATTTGAGCACGTGCAAAACGAAAAATAAACCGAAAACATACAATCCGAAGAAAGTTTAACAAACCCCGGTCATACCGGTTTTTTGTGAAAAAAATCGAGTTTTTTCTATAAGTTCGAGAAAATGCTTGCTTGGCAAAAGAACTTTGGGCCTCATACGTCAAATACCCAAAAGAGGTAGACAGAGCCAAAACAAAAGAACCAAGCATGCATCGGATTGAATTCGGGAATGAATCCGGAATCTTCACCGTGCAAGACAAAACCAAAACGAACCGAAAAGGTTTCAATCAAACAAAGTACCTGTTTAGCATATAAGCTTAAAGAGTCAAGCATGCAAACCTAACAGCTACTTAGTTCACCACAACCGGAAGGACTTAAGCTGTATATTACATACTCCCACCCCGGCATACCGGGGAAAATTTAACGACATTGTTTATGGTAAGGCAGGACCAAGGTTCACAGGTAAAGCGGAAATGAGCTCTCCAGGGATTGTTCGGCATGGATAAGTCCTTCTAGGGCTTGCTTAGGGACAGTTGGTACTTCTGGAGCTTGTTCCGGGATACCGGCAACTGGTTCCTCAGGGGCTTCCACCTCGGCTTCAGTTTCGCCCTCTCCGGCTTCTTCTTCCTCCTCCTCTTCATCTTCAATGAATTCTTCTTCTAAATCCGCTGGAGGAGGAATGAAGGTGCTGGTGGAGGCGTAGCTGGCAATCGTGGCGTGGGGCAGTTTTCTCTAGGACCTTGTCAGTGGGAGCATCTCCGCGCATGTTGTGCAGAGCGTCCAGGTCCAGAATTTCATACCATGAGCACACAAATTGGAGCGCGGCATCGGCCCCAGCACGCGCTGTGGAATGCCGCCACTCGCTCAAGCACTGACCGGCATCCTGAAGCCGCTTGGAGAGAAGAGTGAGGTTATCCGGCATGGTCTCCTCGGGCCAGATGCACTTGATGATTTTAAGGGCAGCTTCCGGCAACTCGCTAAGATGCCGGTCGACGACTGTCGAGGGTACTCCTCGGCAATGCCCTCCGTTTGGGGCTTAGGGTAGATGGAATCATGTAGGCTGACACGAGACATCGGTTATCAAACAAGCGGGGAAAGCGATTTACCCAGATTCGGGGCCCTCGATGAGGTAAAACCCTTACGTCCTGCCTGTCTGATCTTGATTATGAAAATATCGGGTTACAATGGGGTGCCGAAGGTTTCGTCTGTGATCTCGTCGTGAGGCTAAGTTCTACGGGGACCTAGCTCTGGACTTATGGTGGCTAAAATTGTGAAGATTGCGTGTGTCCTCGGCAGTCCCTCTCCTGGCCCTTATATAGAGAGCGAGGTCTCGAGAGATCTGTCCAGGTACGACTAGGTTACAAAGGGTCCTAGTTCTAGACTTTCCTTGTATTCTCCGCCACTTTGTCTTGTTTTTCAAGGAATCCTCTTCGGCACTGATAACCCACAAGTATAGGGGATCGCGTGTAGCCTTTTCGATAAGTAAGAGTGTCGAACCCAACGATGAGCTAAAGGTAGGATAAACATTCTCTCAAGTTCTATCAACCACTGATACAACTCTACGCACACTAAGCGTTTGCAATATCTAGGAAATAAAACTAGAGCGATAACGGGTATGAGAGGTGACTTTGCAGAATAATAAAATACACGGAATAAATGTTAGTGCTGCAGCAATAAAACAAACTAAACTAACAGTACTATGAGTGTGGAAAGGCGGTGGTAATAGTGGTGGCTTTGTCCAAGATCAATTAGTGAAGACATTTAGTTCATTGTCTTTGATGTAGTTTTCAATGTGGGAGAGGCTAAATATACAAGCGCTCCACTACTTGGGATTACAAGTACTATATGATTGGATTGTTAGCAAACATCCGTAAATACTAACAATGCATTAAGGTTTCCCCAACCATAGCCTTAAGTTTATGGTCCTCTTACTCCCATACATGCAACTAACCGGTTTGAGCCCTCAGGTTTCTGTCACTCCGGCAGGACTACCCCCTTCCTTTGCACATACTACTAACCCTATGGTGTTGATCCATGCGCGCACAAGTATAATGGACACCAAAGGACAGTACCATATCAACATACAACTCTAATGAACCATAGACATTCAACAAAGCAATCGAAAGACAAATATACTACATAAACATGACATAGATCATAGGATAAATATTATAGCATCAAACACCATGTTACATAGGATGGTACAGAGGTTTGTGGGAGGATGAACCACTGAATACAAGGAGGAGATGGTGATGGAGATGGCGGTGAAGACGTTGGAGAGGGGCAGCGCGGCGGCGCAGGGCGGCGGCGGCACCGGCGGCGCGGGGAACTCCTTTCCCCGCCGCCGGCAAGCTTGGGGAGCGCCGCCCCATAGCCTCCCTCCTTCATGCCTTCTTGGGAGCCCTCCCCCATGGAGATGGGATCCATGGGGGAGGCAAAAACGTGGCTTTGGTGGCTGGAAATTCGTGGGTGGAGGTGTCCTCCACGAGTTAGGGTTTCCTCCTTTATATAGACTCTCGGATTTCCGTCATCCCATCTAGGGCTTTAGTAAAATGGGTCCCTAGGCCGCATACGGACTCCGATTGGGCCGAATTTTAACTCTAGAATGTTCCGCAGAAAATTATCTACAACTTCCTCTTCAGACCCAACTCCGTTGGAGGTCATCTTCGAGGGTCAAACAGACAATCTCCGAAAACAGTTCTGGGACAGATTTCAGCAAAGTTCCAATTCGACTCCAACAAGGTTTCCTCTTATATTCTTGATAATTCCTACACATCAAAGTGTAAAACAAGAACATTGTGCACTTTTGCAACTATTAATAGGTTAGTACAAATAAATCATAAACTTAATATAAAAACAAGTGCCAAAAGCATAATATTAGCATGAAACAATCAAAAATTATAGATACGTTTGCGACGTATCAACATCCCCAAGCTTAACTCCTGCTCGTCCTCGAGTAGGTAAGTGATAAAAAGAATAATTTTTGAGGTGACATGCACCTTCAAAGTTCAAAGGATGATTAGATACAAATAATTTAAGAACAAGTAATAACACATTCATGATTCAATCAATAATAATTTTGGGACCATGCACATAGAACTAAGAATGACAACTATGCTCTCATAAGACGGTGCATATAACTTAGAAGATGAAGACTCAACACAAAATTAAAAGAATGACCCTTCGCAGAGGGAAGCAGAGATTAAACATGTGCTAGAGCTTTTTATTTTGAAAACATAGAGATATAAAATTTTAAGAGAGGCAATTGTGTCACCGGTAGCAATAAGTAATATAGGTTATGTATAAAACTTCCTATAAGTTGCAAGCCTCATGCATCGAATACTAATAGTGCCCGCACCTTGTCCTAATTAGCTCGGATTTCCATGGATTATCATCGCATTACATATGTTTCAACCAAGTTTCACAAAGGGGTACCTCCATGCCACCTGTACAAAGGTCTAAGGAGAAAGTTCGCATTGGATTTCTCGCTTTTGATTATTCTCAACTTAGACATCCATACCGGGACAACATGGACAACAGACAAATGGACTCCTCTTTAAGATTAAAGCTTTTGGCAGCATAAATTTCTCATAAGAGATTTTTGAGGTTTTAATGTCCATGCTGAAACTTCCACCATGTAAACATGGCTTTGGTTAGCGGCCCAATGTTCTTCTCTAACAATATGCATACTCTAACCTTTTATCATGGTTATCTCCTTTACTTCAGACAAGACGGACATGCATAGTAACTCACATGATATTTATCAAAAATATGATGATGGTGTCCCCATGTTAGCATGGTTGCCACACAACAAGCAACCTATAAGAACTAAGATACATAAGTGACATATTCCTCACCACAATATTTTTTTAGGCTACTTTCCTATGAGCTATGTATTGCAAAAACAAGGAATTATTTTGAAGGTTTTAAAGGTAGCATATGTAAATTTACTTGGAGTGGCGGTGAAATACCATATATAGGTAGGTATGGTGGACAATTTTGGCATATTTTGGTTTTTGGTGGTTGGATACACGAGTAGAGATCATACTCAGTACAGAATGAAGGCTAGCAAAAAGAAAGATAGCGACCAACTAAGAGAGCAATAATGGTCATAATCATGCATAGCGACAAAACTTATTAATTAAAGCATATGGTGATATTAAAAGTCTAAACTAAATGATCAATTCAACCCAATTGAAACATCGGAGGAGATCTTCCATTTGCATCACTATTAATATGAAACCTTTTTACTCGTATCCAACACCAATCAACTTATTTGAAACAACTCTCATTTATAATATTCATTAAAGATCAGAGAGCTAATCATATATAACTGAAGCATACTAACAAGCTCTGAACAAAATAGGAGTGAAAAACAGAGCTAAACGCAGTACTAGCAAAAATAAAACGCTCGTTGAACAATAAGAGTGAAAACTAGAGCGTTCATACAATTAAAACGGAGCGTGTCTCTCTCCCAAACAAACATGGTATGATGGTGCCCACTTTATTAAAAATAAAATACACAACAGAAAATAAAGACGCTCCAAGAATAACACATAGTATATGAAGCAATAAAAATATAGTGAACAGAAACAGGACCTGATATTTTTATTGATGAAGAAGGGGATGCCTTGGGCATCCCCAAGCTTTGACGCTTGTACTTTTTGAATATATCTTGGAGTGACATGGGCATCCCCAAGCTTGAGCTTTTGTCCATTCTTCATCTCATCTCATCATTCTTCTTTCCTACACTTGAAAACTTCCTTCATACAAAACTCATCACAAATCTCATTAGCAGCGTTAGTGCAATGATAATATTAATCAAATCTACAAAGTTCAGTATGAAAGATGAAAAGCATTTTAATAAGCATTAGCTACTGTAGCACAACTTCAATAAGGTTCTTTGATCAAGAGAACTCAAAAAGGTGGGCAAAAAGATGCAAATACAAAACAGTGCAAGAATCTGTCAAAACAGAACAGTTCGTAAAAATTGATTTTTGAAAAATAGTTACGCTGCGTAAATCGAAAAACTCTGAACTAATGAAAGTTATATAAATACCTGGGGAAGATGTTCGTAAATTGGCAGCTCAAACTTACGTTCTAGTGATTTTTTGCGATTTTTCTCGTGACGAACCAGAAACAGTAAATAAGATTGCAAATCTCTCAAATACCACTTTCTTACCATTAGAGGCAATTCTTGGCACAAAAACAAAACAAACATGATAAGGAGAGGTCATTACAGTAGTAATGACTTCCAAGACTCAACAAAACAGTAAATAACAGAAATATAAACATATTGGGTTGTCTCCCATAAAGCTCTTTCTTTATAGCCATTTAAGATGGGCACGATTATTTGATGGAGCTCTCAAACCCCTTTTTTGTTGTTGTTGCTTTCCAATTATAAGTTAAACTGACAAAGAAACAAGAACCAAATAAAGAACCTAATAAAACTAAATAGGATAAACCAAAGATAATAAAAGCAACTATATACAATGCTTACATGTGGATGGGTAATATTGAGTTTGAAGGAGACAACCTCATGTTGGTTGATGAATAGGGGGATGCCTTGGGCATCCTCAAGCTTAGATATTTGCATCTTCTTGAATATTCTCTTGGGATCCATCTACACATCCCCAAGCTTGAGCTCTTGCATCCTCTTGCTCATCTCATATCACCATATTGATTGGAACTTAAAAAACTGCATCCACAAAAAGCTTCACAAAACTCATTAGTAGGTTAGTACTCATTAAATAAAATTCACAAGTATTCAAGTATCCCTAATTTCTATAAAATCTATCAAATATTTAGCCACTGTAATACTGAGGTTTCTTATTATTTCAATCGTACGTCGAAAACGAAGGAAACTTTTGAATCCTAAGTACAATATTTAAACAAAGAGAATAGAAATCTGTCAAAACTGAACACTCTGTAAAGATGTCACACAATGAGATAGTTACGTAGCTCAAATCGAAAAACTCATGATTAATGAAAGACAGATAATAACCTCAGGTGTATGCACAAAAAAATTCAGATCAAAATGCCATACTGAGATTTTTCACGAATTTTTGCAGCACAGCACAGGAAATCGGTCTCAACAGAATCAGTTCGTAAAGATTGAATTATTAGATCTGTCTACGTACCTCAAATCAGAAAAGTTAAAACTAACGAAAGTTAGATAGCAAGCACTACTATACACTCAAGAAATTTCAGATCAAGATCTCGTTCTGGTGATTTTTAAAATTTTCTACAGTGGAGCACATGAAATCTGTTTTCTAGGCAACATAGTGACAAACTTGCATAACAAAATAGGGGTTATCTATACATTCTATTTACAGCGAGATATGTACACTATATACACTATATACACTATTTACAAGTTTTTAATGAAAAGATTTCATAGAAAGAATTGTTTTGGTTTCGCAGGCATGAACACAAGTGTTCAATCGACCCCCACTTCACCATTACTCATCTTTCCAATCATTTTTCTTTTCTGAAAACATTTTTTATTTTTTTATATAAGAAGTACAACTAATTTTTTTTAATTCACATTCCCTATCCATACAAGAGATAGAGAACAACTAGGTACAGAAAGTAAAACTACTTAGAGATAAAGCAAACAAGTGCACACGAAAATATTCGCCTACGCTATGACTCCCCGGCAACGGCGTCAGAAAAGGTCTTGATAACCCACAAGTATAGGGGATCGCGTGTAGCCTTTTCGATAAGTAAGAGTGTCGAACCCAACGAGGAGCTAAAGGTAGGATAAACATTCTCTCAAGTTCTATCAACCACTGATACAACTCTACGCACACTAAGCGTTTGCAATATCTAGGAAATAAAACTAGAGCGATAACGGGTATGAGAGGTGACTTTGCAGAACAATAAAATACACGGAATAAATGTTAGTGCTGCAGCAATAAAACAAACTAAACTAACAGTACCATGAGTGTGGAAAGGCGGTGGTAATAGTGGTGGCTTTGTCCAAGAACAATTAGTCAAGACATTTAGTTCATTGTCTTTGATGTAGTTTTCAATGTGGGAGAGGCTAAATATACAAGCGCTCCACTACTTGGGATTACAAGTACTATATGATTGGATTGTTAGCAAACATCCGTAAATACTAACAATGCATTAAGGTTTCCCCAACCATAGCCTTAAGTTTATGGTCCTCTTACTCCCATACATGCAACTAACCGGTTTGAGCCCTCAGGTTTCTGTCACTCCGGCAGGACTACCCCCTTCCTTTGCACATACTACTAACCCTATGGTGTTGATCCATGCGCGCACAAGTATAATGGGCACCAAAGGACAATACCATATCAACATACAACTCTAATGAACCATAGACATTCAACAAAGCAATCGAAAGACAAATATACTACATAAACATGACATAGATCATAGGATAAATATTATAGCATCAAACACCATGTTACATAGGATGGTACAGAGGTTTGTGGGAGGATGAACCACTGAATACAAGGAGGAGATGGTGATGGAGATGGCGGTGAAGACGTTGGAGAGGGGCAGCGCGGCGGCGGCGCCGGCGGCGCGGGGAACTCCTTTTCCCGCCGCCGGCAAGCTTGGGGAGCGCCGCCCCATAGCCTCCCTCCTTCATGGCTTCTTGGGAGCCCTCCCCCATGGAGATGGGATCCATGGGGGAGGCAAAAACGGGCTTTGGTGGCTGGAAATTCGTGGGTGGAGGTGTCCTCCACGAGTTAGGGTTTCCTCCTTTATATAGACTCTCGAATTTCCGTCATCCCATCTAGGGCTTCAGTAAAACGGGTCCCTAGGCCGCATACGGACTTCGATTGGGCCGAATTTTAACTATAGAACGTTCAGCAGAAAATTATCTACAACTTCCTCTTCAGGTCCAACTCCGTTGGAGGTCATCTTCGAGGGTCAAACAGACAATCTCCGAAAATAGTTCTGGGACAGATTTCAGCAAAGTTCCAATTCGACTCCAACAAGGTTTCCTCTTATATTCTTGATAATTCCTACACATCAAAGTGTAAAACAAGAACATTGTGCACTTTTGCAACTAATAGGTTATTCCAAATAAATCATAAACTTAATATAAAAACAAGTGCCAAAGGCATAATATTAGCATGAAACAATCAAAAATTATAGATACGTTTGCGACGTATCAGGCACCGACATAGTAGCCCATATTGCCATCGAGTGCCTTCATGGGCCACCAGTTGGGCCGTACAGGATAGGGCAATAACGGTTACCCGAAGGGTAATGCCCACGTTAGTAGCCCCCGAGTGTCTAGCCGAAGATATTTAGGGTAGAGACTAAAGCATGCCTCCACCGAATGTTATCATCTCTTGATAAATCTTGTCCTCCTTGTAGCAGCATCATCTCCTTCTATCGGGTGTGTGTCCAGCGCTCCCGATGAGAGTAGCCCCCGAGTCTAGGTGCGGATGCTTGCAACCGTGCGTAGACTCAAGTTGTGCCACTCGAATGTTTTCTTCTGCCAAAGCTTTCTGCAGGTCTTCATAAGTCAACCAATACATTTATATCGGGGCTTCAATCTTTCAAGTAAGGTTTAATGCGTAAAGGATATCGAGTAACACACCCAGCTTTGCTGGTTAACTGCCGATGGCAAACCAACGCTACTCTACACAGAATCAAGTCCCCGGGCATGATCCTGGAGTGCAAAAAAGTTTGTCAGGTGCGCACTTAGCACTCCCGGTGGGAGTAGCCCCCGAGTCTGGGCACGGGCGCTTGCAACCGAGTGCAGACTTGGGCCAAACGATTCGATCTTTCTTCGAGTCTAAATTTATCGGGTGCGCGTCCAGCGCTCCCGATGGGAGTAGCCTCGAGTCTAGGTGCGGATGTTTGCAACCGTGCGTAGACTCAAGTTGATCCACTCAATGATTTTAATATTTCCTCGGATGCTTCAATCAGAGTCGACACCTTTCATGACATGACTGATGACATCACCACTGCTGTGGTTTGATTGACGAGACGTAACCTGGCAGGCCCACCCTACTTCTGCGTGGTCAGTTTTAACAAATGACCAGTGCTTGTGCATTGACCGAGGCGCCTCCTCGATTTCCGCACATAGTGGGAATAATGGGCCGTCGGTTCCGTTTTCTTTAGAGGGACACGTGTACGACCGGATTTCTGTCCACCTCCCACGATGACTTTGGAGTTATGGCCACAATTTCCCATCAGCTCGTGCTATAAATAAGGGGCCTTCCCATTATTTTTACTTTACACGCTTCCACACTGCCCATCTTCTCGCACAAAGCCTCCTAAAGGCTTCACTGTTATGTTCGTTGCCTTCTTGTTTCGTGGGCTTTCTCTTCCTACCCACGAATTTCTTCGTTCCCTTCTCTTTTTCTATGGGATTCAGCTCTGACAGCTGACCCCAAACTCCATTCTTCATCTCTCCATTTTTATCACTGTATGCGAAGCTTTCCTCGGTATTGATCCCCACTGGGGTTTATGGAGGAAAATCTTCTATGTCAAGCGCCATAATGGCAATGACGGCCCTCCCGTTGTTGGTGGCGTAGGCTTTGTCGTTAGAAAGGAGATTGATTACTTCAACTTCCCGATGAAAGAATCCATCCAGGGCTGGCGCCATAAATGGTTCTACCTGCGAGATGTCCCCGCACCTGGGCGGCGCTCCAACCTTCCTCCATTTGAAAACGTTTTGGTGGCCCAGCCGAAGAAGTCCTGGCGAAACATCTTGTCTCCCGAAGAAAGTGCTATAGCTGATAAGATGTTCGAACAGGTTGTAGACCTAAAGAACACATGAGGCCTAACAATGTGCGGCACTGAGGTAGTCTCAGTGTTTCTAAAGCGTCGGGTGCAGCCGCTGATGTCCCGGCCTCACCAGCTGTGGATGTATGTTGGTAAGGACGACAAGTCAAGAGTCAGCTCAGCCGACCTGTCGGATGAAGAACCCCGCGACGAGGTACATTGCCTTACTTGCTTCAGCATGAAGGACAACATTGTCCTGACTTCGGCTCGCCCTCCATATGATCTCAAGCACCTTCCGGCCGAGGTAATCTTCACCGCACCTGCTTTGATCACTATTGTTATTCTGTCTTTTGATCTTCTATTAATTTTTTCACCTGTCAACAGGCTTCCACCGTAGCTCAATGTTATCCTCCTACACACGAAAGTGGTGTAGAGCTAGAGGACGACGATGGTGACTCCGAAGAAACCGAAGATGCTCAACACGCCCTCGAGGATAGCGACGTCCAAGAGGACGAAGCCCCCGAAGACGATGTTCTCACCAGGAGTAGGCGGTGCAGGAGGATAAATGAAGACTTGAACACAACGGCTGAATCGAGTCCTAGCGGATAGGATGATGATGCCAATGAAACTGCGTCGCCTCCCCCTGCTGCGAAAAGTTCAACAGGCTTTTTTGCTGCCGAAGATGACTTATACCTGTTAGTATCTATTTTTCTCTTTGTAACTATCCTTCTTTATTTCACATGATGGACGTCCTTGCTTTTCAGGCAGTTCTGACGATGACGATGAAATTCCTCTCGCAAAGAGGGCTAAGTTACTCTCCGGAAAGGCCGAGTCATCCAAGGAATCGCATCCTTCACCTGCCGATCCGACGCCGCCCTCAAGGACGACCGTGGTGAAGATTCCGGTGTCGAAGGTCATTCCTCCTAACAGCACCCCCGTTCCTCCAGCTGCCCGTGATCATGTAAGTAAATCATTTAACTTGACTTTCTTCTTTTGCGGTGCATTTCCACACTTGGCTGAAATTCTTTATCCTTTCCCTCGCAGCCAATTTATGCCACAGTTGACGTTGTAGCAGATTTTGCTGATCAATTTACTTGCCTGGAGTCCGAGAATGTTCAGCTTCGGAAGACCATCAAAATTTCGGCTGACCAAGTGCTAGGGGCTAACAAGCTCATAGCCGATGTCCAAAATGAAAACATCTTGCTGAAAGATGAACTAAAGAAGCTGAAACAGAAGATGAAGGACGAGCATGATGCCAGACGCGAGGCTATTGTCGCTGCCGATAAAAAGGAAGGCGCCCTCCGCGAGTCTATCACGAATTTGCTTAGTAAGTTCCTTCGTGCCTAAATGCAAGATATTTCTGCAATACTGCCCTCCGGATTGCTTATTCGCTATTTTTCAGGTGCCGCCGACGTGCCTATCAATCGAGCACACAAGCTTCGAGAGGACTCGATGTCTGATGCGCTCTCCCTTGCCACTGATGCCAATATCCAAGTTCTTGGTTTGTTGCAAAAAACCAAAGGAGAACTGTCGAGGTTATTCTCGATGATATTCCCGAAGATAAAGCAAGACAAGACTCTTGGCGAGATGGCAGACGCTTTCTTCATTGACCCTTCTGAGCCTATAGAGGTACTTAAGCTGCGCTCCCGTTTTTTTGGAGCAGTCCTTACTTTTCAAATGCTGATGGGTCATGGGCTAGGCTCTGAACTAGAAAAGTTATCCAAGGCGTTGCCTGTAGATGAAAACAATTGCCTGGTCAACCTTGATCCTTTCAAACAATCAGCAGTGATATGCGCCAATCAGCTTCTCAAGCTAGTTGATGAAGCGAAGACCAAAGTCGCGCCTGAAGCTGCTCCTGGCTCATCATCAGCTCTCCACTGATTAGACTCTTGCTCTGTTCCTGTAATTAAATCTTGATATAATCTAAACCTGTTTTATACTGGCTCTGTTGCCAGTGTCAACACTCTTTTGAATGTAATATATGTGCAGCGCTCCCGATGGGAGTTTCTACCAATGCTTTTCTGAACTCAGAGTTATGCTGCAGATTCTTTCAACTTCTTCTCGTGCCGATTCTTCTTTAAATTCTTCGACTAACGATGAATCCGATCTTGTTCGCCGTTTGCGTGATCAAATATCCCGGCTAAACAAAGACATAGTCACCCTTCATACGATGGCAGCATTGGTAAAGAGAAAAAGCGAGATTGCTACCGCAATTGAACAACATGCTCTTGACCGTCTCCATGTTGCTACTGAAAGCTTGAGTTGTAAGTGTCCATCCATCTTTCGATTTTTATCGAAGCTTGAATACTCCTTGACTTGATTTTTGCTTTTCAACCGTCGTGGCTTCTGATGAATCAAAAGAAAACAGGAGGATCCACGAAAAGATCGAGGCAATGACTAATGTTGCTCACCCGAAGCATGAATTGTGGTCCCATCGACCGAAGGCTGTTGTCGTGGCCAAGTTTGAGCATCGAGTAGAGAAGGTGCATTATTAGTTTGATAAGTATAATGCTCATCTCTCGATGGTATGGAGAACCTTGTTTCCTTTAGACCAAGCTCCCGAGACTTTATCTGCTTTGTTTACTCGATTCAAGACTCCAGAAAGGATTCGATTGTTGGTGCGGAAGGAACTTCTGGCCGGCGCCGAACTTGCTCTTGCTTCAGTTTTAGCATGTCATCCGACCTTAGATTTGGAGGCCATAGCAAATACCAGTAGGAGATTAGACCAATATTATGATATTGCTAGAAATCCCACATATGTTATCATCTCCCGGATGGAAACAGGCATCGAGAGGGATCTGAAGGCCTGAGAAGACCAAGAAAACCTGCCATAAAGTTATGTGCACATATATATGTAATTAATGACCTTGTGTTTACAAGGGGTAATTCCGTATGTAACTTGATGTGTGATTTATACATCATGTACTTTTGGTGAATTTGCTAATTCAATTAATACTTTTTGTCGAGGGTGGCTGAGTGATCAAGTCAGCCTGCTCACCCGACGACTCCGTTGTAGTTGCAAGCTTTTGCGGAGTCAATGTGGAAGTTCTGTAAGAGCGACACCCGTCGATTAAACGAGGGATTTAAGCGCTTGGCTTCGTTACACGGTGCACCGGTTTGAGCCTTGTTTGTAATAATATGTCCATCGACTGCAACACTCGCGTATTTTCTAGAGGTTTGGATGGGTTGTTGCGTATCGGTAACTACAGCTCCGGATGGGAGTATTAGTTAATGATACTGTAAGGACGTACTTTTAGCCAAAGCTCCCAATGGGAGTAAGAGCCCATAACGGAGGACCCGAACAGTTGTTCGGGTAATAATGCCTGGAACAATAAGAAATTTTATTCATAATATAAGACAAGCTGAGGAGCTGCCATGTGACAAGTAAAGGATAGCTGTATCCTATGCGTAGAATCATCGCAATTGTGCAACATTCCAAGGATTTTCAACGTCTTCACCTGAGGCTGGATTCTTGAGACGATAAGCTCCCCCTGGTATCACTTTAGTGATGATGAACGGCCCTTCCCATGGAGATTCGAACTTCAAGGTCTTTCTTGTTTTAGTCGCACTACCATATCTCCAACACTGAAGCTTCGATTACATACTCGTCGACTGTGGTAATTTCTTAACGCCTGCTGATACACCGTTGTTCTTGCCAAGTCGATGTCCCGAGCTTCGTCAAGGAGATCCACGACATATTGCAGCGCATTGTTGGAAGTTGCTTCCGTGTATGCAGTATACCAAAAACAACGGAGTATACTGAGTCGATCTGTTGGGTGTAGTACGTAAACTCCAAAGTACAGATGTCAATTCTTCGACCCAAGCTCCAGCTGCACCCGTAAGGCACTTTTTGAGGCCATCTCCTATTAAGACATCGATCCTTTCGACTTGACCATTGGTTTTGGGATGTGCCACTGAGGCGAATTTTAGTTTGACACCACCGTCGTCTGTAACGATGTTGTGAGGCATGCCAAACCGACAAGTTATTCCCTTGAAAAACTGGACGGCGGTTTCTACTTTTTGATTTCTGACAGGTACAACCTCGATCCATTTGGTAAACTTATCGACTGCGACCAGTGATACGTGTGACCTCCAGGCGATGATCTTGGCAGCGATCCAACTTGGTTGAGTCCCCATTGCGCGAAGGGCCAAGCCAAAGGTATGGTCATTAGATCTGTTGCAGGAGCATGCGGTTTTGGTGCAAAACGCTGACAGAGATCGCACTTCCGTACTAGGTCTCGGGCATCCGATGCTGCCGTTGGCCAATAAAATCCTTCTCTGAAAGCTTTCGCCACAAGGCCCCTGCTGCTTGCATGGTGACCACAAGTTCCTTCATGTATCTCGCGTAGTAGAACCTTTCCATCGTCGATGGCAATGCACCTTTGAAAGATACCAGAGATACTAAGCTTGTAGAGTTCTCCGTTCACTACAGTGAAGGCTTTAGACCGTCTCACAATTCTCCTGGCTTCCGCCGGATCCTCTGGTAATCGCTGATCTGTTTAGTATGCTAAAAAAGGTTTGGTCCAAAGGGGCTTGAGAAGGAGGACCTGCTCTGTGGATTGTGACAGAGATTCTTTGACATCTTGCTGCAGTCTTGCTTCTGAATCGTCAGCCGATAATTTCGGAGGTGCTGATACTTTCTCCTTGATCGATCGGTGAGCAATAACTTCATAAAATACTCCGTATGGAATGGGGAAGCACATGGATCCAATGTTTACCAGAGCATCTGCTTCCTCATTGCTGGCTCTGCCAATGTGTTTGAGTTTGCACCCTTCAAATTTGGCTTCCATATTCTGGTATAATTGACGGTAGGCAATCATATTATCGCTGACTGCGTCGCATAAATTCATCGACTGCTGCACCACCAGATTCGAATCTCCGTAAATTTCCAGGCGGGTTGCTCCACATGCCTACAGAGAGGCAGGTCCAAATTCGTGACAGCAAAGAAATCTATTACTGCGCAGTAATCCAAATCTAGTATGAACCTTACTATCAACGACTTTACTTGGCACAACAATGCACAAAACTAAGATAAGGAGAGGTTGCTACAGTAGTAAACAACTTCCAAGACTCAAATATAAAACAAAAATATTGTAGTAAAAACATGGGTTGTCTCCCATAAGCGCTTTTCTTTAACGCCTTTCAGCTAGGCGCAGAAAGTGTGTATCAAGTATTATCAAGAGATGAAGCATCGACATTACCTTGGGTGTTGGGAGTTTTCTCAACCATGCATAGTATGCTGGATACATAAGTTTCAGTGGCTCCCTTTTCATTAGTCTTGGGCTTGCTGCTCTCATCAAACAAATTTTCAGGAACAAGCCAAGCATAATTATTATCTAAAGCTCATGCATTGCTAGGAGCTTACATGGTATTGGTGCCTTAATCTCCCCACCATTATTAACATTAGTAGTGTACTTAATTCTATCCATATCCATTTTTTCAAGTGTTCTTTTAAAGTCGGTATAAAAGCCAAGCCTCTTATGCTTAATAAAAACTTTTCTAGCTTCTATAGCTATATCTTCAAATTCTCGCACTAAGACTTTTAGAACAAAATCTCTCTTCTCTCCCCGCTCCATATCAGAAAGTGTAAAAAACATGTGTTGTATCATGGGGTTGAGACTAATAAATCTAGCTTCCATCATGCGTACCAAACAAACAGAGGCATCTTCATAAGTAGGGACATCTTTTGCAAGGGGTATATCTTTAAGATCTTCATGCATACTAACGTGGGTGAAAAATTCTTCTATATTATCTCTTCCAATTATAGACCCTTGTCCCACAGGTATATCTTTTACAGTAAAATTAAAAGGAAACATGTTGAAATAAGTAAAGCAAATGCAAGTAACTAATTTTTTTGTGTTTTTCGATATAGAGTGCAAGACAGTAAATAAAGTAAAGCTAGCAACTAATTTTTTTGTGTTTTGATATAATGCAGCAAACAAAGTAGTAAATAAAATAAAGCAAGACAAAACAAAGTAAAGAGATTGGATTGTGGAGACTCCCCTTGCAGCGTGTCTTGATCTCCCCGGCAACGGCGCCAGAAATTTGCTTGATGCGTGTAGTTGACACGTCCATTGGGAACCCCAAGAGGAAGGTGTGATGCGCACAGTAGCAAGTTTCCCTCAGTAAGAAACCAAGGTTTAATCGAACCAGTAGGAGCCAAGAAGCACGTCGAAGGTTGATGGCGGCGGGATGTAGTGCGGCGCAACACCAGGGATTCCGGCGCCAACGTGGAACCTGCACAACACAACCAAAGTACTTTGCCCCAACGAAACAGTTGAGGTTGTCAATCTCACCGGCTTGCTGTAACAAAGGATTAGATGTATAGTGTGGATGATGATTGTTTGCGGAAAACAAGTAGAACAAGTATTGCAGATTGTATTCGATGTAAAAGAATGGACCGGGGTCCACAGTTCACTAGAGGTGTCTCTCCCATAAGATAAATAGCATGTTGGGTGAACAAATTACGATCGGGCAATTGACAAATAGAGAGGGCATAACAATGCACATACATGATATGATGAATATTGTGAGATTTAATTGGGCATTACGACAAAGTACATAGACCGCTATCCAAGCATGCATCTATGCCTAAAAAGTCCACCTTCAGGGTTATCATCCGAACCCCTTCCAGTATTAAGTTGCAATACAACAGACAATTGCATTAAGTATGGTGCATAATGTAATCAATAACTACATCCTCGGACATAGCATCAATGTTTTATCCCTAGTGGCAACAGCACATCCACAACCTTAGAACTTTCTGTCACTGTCCCAGATTTAATGGAGGCATGAACCCAATATCGAGCATAAATACTCCCTCTTGGAGTTAAGAGTAAAAACTTGGCCAGAGCCTCTACTAATAACGGAGAGCATGCAAGATCATAAACAACAAATAGGTAATAGATTGATAATCAACATAACATAGTATTCTCTATCCATCGGATCCCGACAAACACAACATATAGAATTACAGATAGATGATCTTGATCATGTTAGGCAGCTCACAAGATCCGACAATGAAGCACATGAGGAGAAGACAACCATCTAGCTACCGCTATGGACCCATAGTCCAGGGGTGAACTACTCACTCATCACTCCGGAGGCGACCATGGCGGTGAAGAGTCCTCCGGGAGATGATTCCCCTCTCCGGCAGGGTGCCGGAGGTGATCTCCAGAATCCTCCGAGATGGGATTGGCGGCGGCGGCATCTCAGTAAGTTTTTCCGTATCGTGGCTCTCGGTACTGAGGGTTTCGCGACGAAGGCTTTAAGTAGGCGGAAGGGCAACGCCGGGGGCCACACGAGGGCCCCACACACCAGGCCGGCGCAGCCAAGGCCTGGGCCGCGCCGCCCTGTTGTGGCGGCGCCTCGTGGCCCCACTTCCTTCCCCCCTCGGTCTTCTGGAAGCTTCGTGCAAAATTAGGACCCTGGGCATTGATTTCGTCCAATTCCGAGAATATTTCCTTTGTAGGATTTCTGAAACCAAAAACAGCAGAAAACAACAACTGGCTCTTCGGCATCTCGTTAATAGGTTAGTGCCGGAAAATGCATAAATACAACATATAATGTGTATAAAACATGTAGATATCATCAATAATGTGGCATGGAACATAAGAAATTATCGATACGTCGGAGACGTATCACGCCTGCACCTGTACTCCGCTTCGATCCGTCAAAGTACATTGTCCATGAGCCAGACATGTCGGGTGGTGCCGGAGTTTGCGACTGAATCCAGTCTGCCACGAAATCTGGGAGAACTTGAGACTTGATTGCCGTCCGATTGACATAAGTTATATCATGTGGTGCTATCTCGATAGCCCATTGAGATACTCGACCCGTAGCTTCTGGGTTGGTAAGTATATTCATCAATGGTGATTCGCTTACCACGATAATCGGGTGTTCCGTAAAATAATGGCGCACGAGCTGTTCTCCATACCGCATATGCTAACTTCTGGTGATGAGGATATCTCTGTTTCGCTGGCGTGAGTACCTCGCTGAGGTAGTAAACGGGTCGTTGCACGCCATGAACTCTTCCTGCCTCCTCTCGTTCAACAACTAGGACGCTGCTGAAGACATATGTACATGATCATTGTTTCTTTTTCGTGTGGAGTTACGAGTACTGGGGATGTCGATAAGATCTTCTTTAAATTATCAAAAGATTCCCGCGCCTCGTTTGTCCACTCGAACTTTTCTGACTTCTTCATCAACTGATAGAAGGGCAAAGCTTTTTCTCCTAACTTGGCGATGAATCTGTTGAGCGCTGCCAGCCGTCCTGCCAACTTCTGCACTTGGTGCTAATTCTTTGGCGGCTCCATGTCGAGAATAGCTTTGATGTTCAAAGGGTTGGCTTCTATCCCTCTGGCTGAGATGAAGTACCCGAGTACTTGTCCTCCTGGCACCCCGAAGAAACATTTCTTCGGGTTTAACTTGATTTTGTACCTGTCGAGATTGTCGAAGGTTTCTCGCAAATCGTTGATAAGAGTAGCGGCGTGCTTGGTCTTAACCACGATATCATCGATGTAGACTTCGATATTCCTTCCGATCTGCTCTCCAAGACAGGCTTGCATACATCGCTGATAAGTTGCGCCTGCATTTTTCAACCCGAAAGTCATAACGTTGTAACGTAAAAATGCCGTGCGGGGTGATGAACGCAGTTAACTCTTGGTCCTCTTTCTTGAGCTTGATCTGATTATATCCGGAGTACGCATCGAGAAAAGAGAGACGATCACATCCCGCTGTAGAATCGACTATCTGGTCAATACGGGGCAGCGGGAAGTGGTCCTTAGGGCAATGCTTATTGAGACTTGTATAATCGATACACATGCGAAGAGCTGTTGTATCTTTCTTTGGCACCATGACTGGGTTGGATATCCACTCGGCTTCTTTAAGCTCCCGAATGAATCCAGCCTTGCGGAGCCGACTATTTTCTTCGCCGATTGCTTTTCTCTTTGGTACTGAAAACCGGCGCATCGTCTGTTGTACAGGTTTGGCTTTTGGGTCAACATTAAGGGCGTGCTCAGCGAGTTCCCTGGTAATACCTGGCATGTCGGATGGTTTCCATGCAAATATTTCCCAGCGCTCACGGAGGAACTCAATGAGCGCGCTTTCCTATGCGACAGGAAGATCTGCCGAAGTATTGACTGTCTTCTTCGGGTCAGAGGGATGCACTTGCTGTTTCTTTGCTTCCTTTTGATACGTCCTAAACGTATCTATAATTTCTTATGTTCCATGCTAGTTTTATGATGATACTCACATGTTTTATACACATTATATGTCATTATTATGCATTTTCCGGCACTAACCTATTGACGAGATGCCGAAGAGCCGCTTGTCGTTTTCTGCTGTTTTTGGTTTCAGTAAATCCTAGTAAGGAAATATTCTCGGAATTGGACGAAATCAACGCCCAGTGGGCTTATTTTTCCACGAAGCTTCCAGAAGACCGAGGGAGATACGAAGTGGGGCCACGGGGCGCCACCACACTAGGGCGGCACGGCCTAGAGGGGGCCCGCGCGGCCCTAGCGTGTGGGGCCCCCGTGACGCCTCCTGACCTGCCCTTCCGCCTACTTAAAGCCTTCATCGCGAATACCCCAGTACCCAGAGCCACGATACGGAAAACCTTCCAGAGACGCCGCCGCCAATCCCATCTCGGGGGATTCAGGAGATCACCTCCGGCACCCTGCCGGAGAGGGGAATCATCTCCCGGAGGTCTCTTCATCGCCATGATCGCCTCCGGATCGATGTGTGAGTAGTTCACCCCCGGACTATGGGTCCATAGCAGTAGCTAGATGGTTGTCTTCTCCTCATTGTGCTATCATGTTAGATCTTGTGAGCTGCCTATCATGATCAAGATCATCTATCCGTAATCCTACATGTTGTGTTTGTTAGGATCCGATGAATATTGAATACTATGTCAAGTTGATTATCAATCTATCATATATGTTGTTTATGTTCTTGCATGCTCTCCGTTGCTAGTAGAGGCTCGGCCAAGTTGATACTTGTAACTCCAAGAGGGAGTATTTATGCTCGATAGTGGGTTCATGCCTCCATTGAATCCGGGACAAGTGATGTAAAGTTCTAAGGTTGTGGATGTGTCGTTGCCACTAGGGATAAAACATCGATGCTTTGTCTAAGGATATTTGTGTTGATTACATTACGCACCATACTTAATGCAATTGTCTGTTGTTTGCAACTTAATACTGGAGGGGGTTCGGATGATAACCTGAAGGTGGACTTTTTAGGCATAGATGCATGCTGGATAGCGGTCTATGTACTTTGTCGTAATGAACTGATTAAATCTCATAGTACTCATCATGATATATGTATGTGCATTGTTATGCCTTCTTTATTTGTCAATTGCCCAACTGTAATTTGTTCACCCAACATCTCGTTTATCTTATGGGAGAGACACCACTAGTGAACCGTGGACCCCGGTCCAATTCTTTACATCTGAAATACAATCTACTTCAATTGTTCTTTACCTGTTCTTCGCAAACAAACATCATCATCCACACTATACATCTAATCCTTTGTTTACAACGAAGCCGGTGAGATTGACAACCTCACTGTTACGTTGGGGCAAAGTACTTTGATTGTGTTGTGCAGGTTCCACGTTGGCGCCGGAATCCCTGGTGTTGCGCCGCACTACACTCCGCACCCAACAACCTTCACGTGTTCCTTGACTCCTACTGGTTCGATAACCTTGGTTTCTTACTGAGGGAAACTTACTGCTGTGCGCATCACACCTTCCTCTTGGGGTTCCCAACGGACGTGTCAACTACACGCAGCACCTTTGCAACGTCAAATTCATCGGATCTTACGCTCCGATTATCGGCTGGTGGCTTTGTGTGGTCTGTAATAGCGTCGAGTGCGTTGAGCTCTTCCTTAACCCCAAACTTCGAGGCGATCTTCTGGAAATCCCTGTCACAGCTGTCTGAACGGGAAAATCTTCCGTGGATGGTTATTGCTGTCCCATTATTGCCTGGCATCTTCAAATTCAGGTACGCGTAATGAGGTACCGCCATGAATTTGGCAAACGCTGGTCTGCCAAGGATGGCGTGATATTGAGATTCCCAATCAACCACTTCAAATTCGATTTTCTCCTTTCTGAAGTTGCTAGGTGTACCGAAAACTACGTCCAGTGATATTTTATCAAGGGATGATACCGTGGAATCATGTGTCGGACTCTCTTAGCATGTCAACCGGTAGGACCATTGCTTTCATTGTGCTGGCGAATAACAGATTCATACCGCTTCCTCCATCCATGAATACCTTGTTCATGTTGTACCCTCCGATCTGTGCTTCATGGACCAGGGTAGCGTGACCAGGCCTTGGAACGGCCTTCGGGTGATCCTCTTTGCTAAAAGATATGCTTTGGTCTGACCAATCGATATATTCGGGTGTGTTGACCATAGCAACCTCTGCGTACTTTACTTCTCGCGAAAACTTCTTGACTTCTCTCTTTGAAAAACTAGTTTTATGGATCATGCTGACTTGTCCACGAGATTCTGGGAATACTTCGGTTGGTACATACTTGTCTCCTCCTTCTGGTACATATGGTTCTAGTGGATAATCGTAGGGTGCCACTCTTCTTTCCACTGAGTGAACTCTTGCTGCGGCTTCGGCCCTAAGATCGTCGCAGAACTACCGAATTTCGAGGAACTGCCGACAATTTCTAAGCACCTGACTGGACTTTTCGAGGTTTATCCTCTGGGTCGATGTAAGAATGTAGATAACACGGCGCTTCAAGTTGCTCTGTGGGCGATAGGTAAGGTGTGCGAAGACGATTCTTGCTCGGCTGCGTGTTGTGATATCCTCGTTCATACTGTCGGGGGCGAGTCGCAATTTGCTCCTCTTCTTCACGGCGTGAATCCCTTCGTCTTTTCCTTTGCTCCTCTATGCTGCCGAAGCTGCTTCGGCTGCCCTCTCCCGTACTCCTAGGCAGGACTGCCAAGGCTGCTGCTAGCATGGTATCATCTGGAACCGAAGTTCTTGAGCTTGACGCGTTTGAACTAGGGAGGCGAAGAAACCCTCTGAAATCGATGATGAAATAAACACCACCGAAAGTAGTATCCATGTTGCCGCGTGACTCTGTGGAGATCGGATGCGATGCCTTAGCATGCGATACGAAATCGAAGGATCCGCAACGAACTGAATCTCTTGGATCTGATGGCGTTGGTGACTCCAGCACGAACGCTGCAGACGTAACTGGAACTGCCGATGACCTGCCTTGTGCCGACAGACTTCCCACAGACGGCGCCAATTGTCGAGGGTACTCCTCGGCAATGCCCTCCGTTTGGGGCTTAGGGTAGATGGAATCCTGTAGGCTGACACGAGACATCGGTTATCAAACAAGCGGGGAAAGCGATTTACCCAGGTTCGGGGCCCTTGATGAGGTAAAACCCTTACGTCCTGCCTGTCTGATCTTGATAATGAAAATATCGGGTTACAATGGGGTGCCGAAGGTTTCGACTGTGATCTCGTCGTGAGGCTAAGTTCTACGGGGACCTAGCTCTGGACTTATGGTGGCTAAAATTGGTAAGATTGCGTGTGTCCTCGGCAGTCCCTCTCCTGGCCCTTATATAGGGAGCCAGATCTCGAGAGATTTGTCCGGGTACGACTAGGTTACAAAGGGTCCTAGTTCTATACTTTCCTTGTATTCTCCGTCTCTTTGTCTTGTTCTTCAAGAAATCCTCTTCGGCGCCGACATAGTAGCCCATATTGCCATCGAGTGCCTTCATGGGCCTCCAGTTGGGCCGTACAGGATAGGGCAATAACGGTTACCCGAAGGGTAATGCCCACGTCAACGACCCTCATGTGCGTGATCCGGGAGTGCAACACGGCGAGGTGGTCATATGCGTTCCAGGGAGAGTCGGCGTCGGGAACCGAGTTCTTGACCCGGAGCTTGGTGACGCTCGCATGCGCGCGTGCTTGGGAATCTGGAAACAGCTCAGGGAAAAAATCAAAAGATGACGGTATAAGAATACACCGGTAAAGAGTGCAAGCTGGAGAGCATAGAGGAGGGGTACTTACTGAGCGCTTGGGCATCAGTATCCATGATCATTTCATCAAGCGAAGCCTGGTTCGCCGCAAGCTCAGCGTTCCGGTCCTGCTCCAGGTGCAACAACTTGGTCTCCTCCTCAAGCTCTACCCACAGCTGCCCCTCGGCTTCAGCGAATTGCTTCCGGGCCTCCTCCACCTTGGCGTCTCCGGCAACAATGGCCTCCTGCAACGACCTGGCATGCTTTAGCCCAGCTTCGATCAATTGATCCTTGAGCTTGGCGGCTTCGTCCCGCTGGGCTTTCAACTCGCGTTGGTGCTGGAAGAGCAGCTCATCCTTTTTAGCTGTAATCCGGATGAAAAGTTTAGTAAAAGGAAGCCGGTTGGCTGAAACAAAGGAAAAAAACAAACCAGCAGGTGTAGCTTACCCTTGAGCGCGGAAATCTGGCCGGTAAGGTCATTGAGGGAGGCTTCCGGAAGGGCAGCTGCGCAAAAGAAACCTGTTAACAATATTCATCAAGGAAAGAACTAGTACAAAAGAAGCCGGTAGGCTAGAACAAACCTTGGCACTGGCTGTTGGTCAGCTTGAGGGAGGCAAAGGCCTCGACAAGGTCCCGGTGCTCCCACAGCAGCTCCTCAAACAATTGCTTCCGGGAGTCCAGCGTGCCCTGCACAAGTTAAAAGAAGCAGTGAGCTATGCCGGTCTTTCGAAGTTTCGCGCTAAGTACTGCGTTCTTAACCCGAAACTCATGGACTAGCTATGCCGGTTTTTTGATATTTCGTGCTAAGTACTATGTTCTTAACCCGAAACTCGGGACTAGCTATGCCGGTCTTTCGAAGTTTCGCGCTAAGTACTGCGTTCTTAACCCGAAACTCGGGGACTAGCTATGCCGGTATTTTGAAGTTTCGCGCTAAGTACTATGTTCTTAACCCGAAACTCGGGGACTAGCTATGCCGGTTTTTTGAAGTTTCGCGCTAAGTACTTCGTGCTTAACCCGAAACTCGGGGACTAGCTATGCTGGTTATTTGAAGTTTCGCGCTAAGTACTTCGTGCTTAACCCGAAACTCGGGGACTAGCTATGCCGATTTTTTGAAGTTTCGCGCTAAGTACTTCGTGCTTAACCCGAAACTCGGGAACTGCCTATGCCGGTTTTTTGAAGTTTCGCGCTAAGTACTGCGTGCTTAACCCGAAACTCGGGGACTATGAGGATATATCTATAAATTGTGAAGTTGAAAACCGACATCGGTATAAAGAGAAGAGTTGAAGTTCAAGTGAGAAGCTTACCAGCGCGTTGTTGTGAGCATCGTGCTAGGCGTTGTCAAGCTCCCGCACGGCTTGCTTGAACCGGCCAAGGTGTTGCATGCCGTTCCGGGGGCTGCGTGGGTCAACTATCACCTGCCGGTCCCTACCGACGCCAAGAGTGGCCTCAGACAGGTCCGAGAGGTTCCATTTGTCAATGTAGCGCTGTAGGTCGCTGATGTCTACGGGTGCTTCTATTCTTGTAGACAGTGTTGGGCCTCCAAGAGCAGAGGTTTGTAGAACAGCAGCAAGTTTCCCTTAAGTGGATCACCCAAGGTTTATCGAACTCAGTGAGGAAGAGGTCAAAGATATCCCTCTCAAGCAACCCCGCAATCACGATACAAGGAGTCTCTTGTGTCCTCAACACACCTAATACACTTGTCGGATGTATAGGTGCACTAGTTCGGCGAAGAGATAGTGAAATACAAGTAGTATGGATGTATATGAGTGGTAATAGCAATCTGAATAAAATATGGCAGCGAGTAAACATGCAACAAAACAGTAAACAAACGGAGATTCGATGCTTGGAAGCAAGGCCTAGGGATCCTGCTTTCACTAGTGGACACTCTTGTAGGATAACGTTGCATAGAAAACAAAAATTTTCCTACCGCGAACACGCAATCCAAGCCAAGATGCAATCTAGAAGACAGTAGCAACGAGGGGGTATCGAGTCTCACCCTTGAAGAGATTCCAAAGCCTACAAGATGAGGCTCTTGTTGCTGCGGTAGACGTTCACTTGCCGCTTGCAAAAGCGCGTAGAAGATCTTGATCACGATCGGTTCCGGCGCCACGAACGGGCAGCACCTCCGTACTCGGTCACACGTTCGGTTGTTGATGAAGACGACGTCCACCTCCCCGTTCCAGCGGGCAGCGGAAGTAGTAGCTCCTCTTGAATCCGACAGCACGACGGCGTGGTGTCGGTGGTGGTGTAGAAGTCCGGCGGAGCTTCGCTAAGCTATGCGGGATGTGGAGGAGCGGGCGGCTAGGGTTTGGGGAGAGGGGGGCGCCGGCCACTATGGGGTGCGGCCACCTTGGTGGTTCTTGGGTGGCCGGCCCCCTCCCCTTGGCCCCTCATTATATAGGTGGAACCCCAAGAGGTGGTGTCCAAGTCTTCGAATAAGACCCGAACCAAAACCCTTCCATAGGAGGGGGAAACCTAGCCCAACTAGGACTCCCACCCAAAGGTGGGATTTCCACCTCCCATGGGGGTGGCCG
>NC_061514.1:116195378-116222481 GCF_022539505.1 Lolium rigidum | reverse complement strand
GTACTTTATTCATCCGTTACATCAAAACCCCCGAATACTTGTCTGTGAGCATTTACAGTGAATCCTTCATCGAAACTGCTTGTCAACACCTTCTGCTCCTCGTTGGGATCGACATTCTTACTTATCGAAGATACTGCGATACACCCCCTATACTTGTGGGTCATCAAACCTCTACATCCCCGGAAGGATGTTGTGTGGAAGTGCTTACAACCTCCTTCCCGTCTACGACATCATGAACCGCATCTACCGCAGCACCATCAACCCCAAGCACACCAACCATGATGAAGTGCATGGGTTCCTTGTGAACCTTCTTGTGCGCACTGATCAGATGAGGGGCTGCGGCAAGCAACTGGACGTCATGGACTATATATGGCATGAGATGCGTAATTGTGCCTTTCTTCGCAAGCTTCCTCAGTATGCGCCCTACATCATGAGGCTCATTTGTCTCAAGTGGGAGCAAGAGGTCCGTGGAAATCTCCTAGAGCAATGTCGCCCAACATCACTATCATTAAGGAGAAGAGCCCCCTTGTCAAGAATCATGATCTTCCAAGGTTTGGCAAAAATGCCCCCAAGGACAAGGAGGAGGAGGAAGCCGATAGTGATGACTCCGACTTCGTGCCCAACTCCGTCAAGACCAAGGGCCTCTTCGCCAAGGTCACCGCTCGCCTCAAGAAGTCCTTTTGCTTCAAGAGGGACCTCGAAGATAGGATGTACCAAGCCCACCATGACAACAAGAAGATCCGCCAACGCCAAAAGGCGATGACGAGGCACATGCAGCTTCCCGTCTCTGATGGCTCCGAGGACAACATCACACCTCCCGGTGAGTGGAAGTCCAAGCTTACTTGGTCAAGTTCCGAGGACTCCATCCCTGAGCCACCTCATGGAAAGGGCCATGCTCAATATGAAGACGAAGATGAAGAGGAAGAGGATGACGAGGAGGAGGATGACGAGGAGGAGGGTGATGATGATGACGAGTGATCCCGTTGGGGAGTTAGTATGCTTCTTCTCCCTTTTTGGTGTTTCGATGCCAAAGGGGAGAAGTTGATCTATTAGGACGGGTATTTGCATGGGGATGCCAAGGGCTTGGTGCTTCTTTTTGGTTTTTCGGCCTTGGCATCTGATGGCGTGTAAGACACACGTCCGTTGGGAACCCCAAGAGGAAGGTGTGATGCGCACAGCAGCAAGTTTTCCCTCAGTAAGAAACCAAGGTTATCGAACCAGTAGGAGTCAAGGAACACGTGAAGGTTGTTGGTAGCGGAGTGTAGTGCGGCGCAACACCAGGGATTCCGGCGCCAACGTGGAACCCGCACAACACAATCAAAGTACTTTTCCCCAACGTAACGCTGAGGTTGTCAATCTCACCGGCTTGTCGTAAACAAAGGATTAAATGTATAGTGTGGAAGATGATGTTTGTTTGCGAAGAACGAGTAAAGACAGAGTTTGCAGTAGATTGTATTTCAGATGTAAAGAATGGACCGGGGTCCATAGTTCACTAGTGGTGTCTCTCCCATAAGATAAATAGCATGTTGGGTGAACGAATTACAGTTGGGCAATTGACAAATAGAGAGGGCATAACAATGCACATACATATCACGATGACTACTATGAGATTTAATCAGGGCATTACGACAAAGTACATAGACCGCTATCCAGCATGCATCTATGCCTAAAAAGTCCACCTTCAGGTTATCATCCGAACCCCTTCCAATATTAAGTTGCAAACAACGGACAATTGCATTAAGTATGGTGCGTAATGTAATCAACACAAATATCCTTAGACAAAGCATTGATGTTTTATCCCTAGTGGCAATAGCACATCCACAACCTTAGAACTTTACATCACTGTCCCGCATTCAATGGAGGCATGAACCCACTATCGAGCATAAATACTCCCTCTTGGAGTCACAAGTATCAACTTGGCCGCAGCCTCTACTAGCAACAGAGAGCATGCAAGAACATAAACAACATATATGATAGATTGATAATCAACTTGACATAGTATTCCATATTCATCGGATCCCAACAAACACAACATGTAGCATTACAAATAGATGATCTTGATCATGATAGGCAGCTCACAAGATCTAACATGATAGCACAATGAGGAGAAGGCAACCATCTAGCTACTGCTATGGACCCATAGTCCAGGGGTGAACTACTCACACATCAATCTGGAGGCGATCATGGTGATGAAGAGTCCTCTGGGAGATGATTCCCCTCTCCGGCAGGGTGCCGGAGGCGATCTTCTGAATCCCCCGAGATGGGATTGGCGGCGGCGGCATCTACGAGGTACCGCTCTGGAGGTTTCTCACGCAAATGTCTCACAGAACAAGTTACGGTACCTCTACAGTACCTTGAGCGGTAGTACCGCTTTAGAGCGGTAGTACTGCCCAAGGTACCGCTTAAGTACCGTAACTTAAGTTATGGTAGTACCGCTTCGGTACCGCTGTGGTACCGCTTGGGATCCAGTAAGGTTTGGATGCCATTGCGGTACCTCAGGCGGTACCGCGAGCGGTAGTACCGCTATGTGTCCACGTGGACAAGTTCTGTGGGGATTTCGAATCCATAGCGGTAGTACCGCTTACCAAAACGGTAGTACCGCTTAGGCAGAAACTGCACATAGCGGTTGGATTTGAGGAGACCTATATAAAGGCCTCTTCTTCCCCAGCTCGTTTTAAGCTCTTCTCTCTCTCTCTCCTCCATTGTTGCTGAGCTCAAACTGAGTGGATCTCCCTACCTACTGATGTCTACGGGAGCTTCTATTCTTGTAGACAGTGTTGGGCCTCCAAGAGCAGAGGTTTGTAGAACAGCAGCAAGTTTCCCTTAAGTGGATACCCAAGGTTTATCGAACTCAGGGAGGAAGAGGTCAAAGATATCCCTCTCATGCAACCCCGCAACCACAAAACAAGAAGTCTCTTGTGTCCCCAACACACCTAATAGGTGCACTAGTTCGGCGAAGAGATAGTGAAATACAGGTGGTATGAATAAGTATGAGCAAGTAGCAACGGTGCCGGAAAAGTGCTTGGCGTGTAGTTGATGGTGGTGGTATTGCAGCAAGAGTAACGCAAAGAAAACAAGAAACAAGCAGTAGTAACTCAGCAGTAGTAACGCAAGTAGTAGTAAACAAGCAGTAGTAACTCAGCAAGTATTTAGGAACAAGGCCTAGGGATTACACTTTCACTAGTGGACACTCTCAACATTGATCACATAACAGAAACGTATAAATGCATACTCTACACTTTTGTTGGATGATGAACACATTGCGTAGGATTACACGAACCCTCAATGCCGGAGTTAACAAGCTCCACAATAATGCTCATGTTTAAGTAACCTTTAGTGTAAGATAGATCAACGCTACTAAACCAAGTACTAGCATAGCATGCACACTCGTCACCTTCATGCATATGTAGGAGGAATAGATCACATCAATATTATCATAGCAATAGTTAACTCCATAATCTACAAGAGATCATGATCATAGCATAAACCAAGTACTAACACGGTGCACGCACTGTCACCTTTGCACACATGCGAGGAGGAATAAACTACTTTAATAACAAATCACTAGAGTAGCACATAGATAGTAGTGATACAAACATGCTCGCAATCATAAAGAGATATAAATAAGCACCTCACTATGCCATTCAACGAGTGAATAAGTATTCTCGTGAAATCTAGCCTAAGAGACCCACACGGTGCACACACTGTCACCTTTACACACGTGGGACGAGGAGTCTCCGGAGATCACATAAGTAAAACTCACTTGACTAGCATAATGACATCTAGATTACAAGCATCATCATATGAATCTCAATCATGTAAGGCAGCTCATGAGATTATTGTATTGAAACACATAGGAGAGAGATGAACCACATAGCTACCGGTACAGCCCCGAGCCTCGATGGAGAACTACTCCCTCCTCATGGGAGCAGCAGCGGTGATGAAGATGGCGGTGGAGATGGCAGCGGTGTCGATGGAGAAGCCTTCCGGGGCACTTCCCCGCTCCGGCAGGGTGCCGGAACAGAGATCCTGTCCCCCGCATCTTGGCTTCGCGATGGCGGCGGCTCTGGCAGGTTTCTGTGGGTTTCGTCAATTGGTATCGGGTTTTCTGATCCAGGGGCTTTATATAGGTGAAGAGGCGGCGCAGGAAGGTCGAAGGGGGGTCCACACCCTAGGGGGGCGCGCCCCCCCCCCTTGGCCGCGCCGGGGTAGGGTTTGGTGGCCCTGTGGCCCCCTCTCGACCCTCTCCGGTGTGTTCTGGATGCTTCCGGGGATTCTAAGATCTTTGGCGTTGATTTCGTCCGATTCCGAGAATATTTCGTTACTAGGATTTCTGAAACCAAAAACAGCAAAAAACAGGAACTGGCACTTCGGCATCTTGTTAATAGGTTAGTTCCAGAAAATGCACGAATATGACATAAAGTGTGCATAAAACATGTAGATAACATCAATAATGTGGCATGGAACACAAGAAATTATCGATACGTTGGAGACGTATCAGCATCCCCAAGCTTAGTTCTGCTCGTCCCGAGCAGGTAAAACGATAACAAAGATAATTTCTGGAGTGACATGCCATCATAAACTTGATCATACTATTTGTAAAGCATATGTAGTGAATGCAGCGATCATAACAATGGTAATGACATGAGTAAACAACTGAATCATAAAGCAAAGACTTTTTATGAATAGCACTTCAAGACAAGCATCAATAAGTCTTGCATAAGAGTTAACTCATAAAGCAATAATTCAAAGTAAAGGTATTGAAGCAACACAAAAGAAGATTAAGTTTCAGCGGTTGCTTTCAACTTGTAACATGTATATCTCATGGATATTGTCAACATAGAGTAATATAATAAGTGCAATAAGCAAGTATGTAGGAATCAATGCACAGTTCACACAAGTGTTTGCTTCTTGAGGTGGAGAGAAATAGGTGAACTGACTCAACATTGAAAGTAAAAGAATGGTCCTCCATAGAGGAAAAGCATCGATTGCTATATTTGTGCTAGAGCTTTGATTTTGAAAACATGAAACAATTTTGTCAACGGTAGTAATAAAGCATATGCATCATGTAAATTATATCTTATAAGTTGCAAGCCTCATGCATAGTGTACCAATAGTGCCCGCACCTTGTCCTAATTAGCTTGGACTACCTGGATTATCACCGCAATACATATGCTTTAACCAAGTTTCACAAAGGGGTACCTCTATGCCGCTCTGTACAAAGGTCTAAGGAGAAAGCTCGCATTTGGATTTCTCGCTTTTGATTATTCTCAACTTAGACATCCATACCGGGACAACATAGACAACAGATAATGGACTCCTCTTTTAATGCTTTAAGCATTTGACAACAATTAATTCTTTTCTCATTAGAGATTTGAGGATATTTGTCCAAAACTGAAACTTCCACCATGAATCATGGCTTTAGTTAGCGGCCCAATGTTCTTCTCTCACAATATGCATGCTCAAACCATTCAACTCAGTGTAGATCGCCCTTACTTCGGACAAGACGAACATGCATAGCAACTCACATGAAATTCAACAATGAGTTGATGGCGTTCCCCAAGTAAACATGGTTATCGCACAACAAGCAACTTAATAAGAGATAAAGTGCATAATTATATATTCAATACCACAATAGTTTTTAAGCTATTTGTCCCATGAGCTATATATTGCAAAGGTGAATGATGGAATTTTAAAGGTAGCACTCAAGCAATTTACTTTGGAATGGCGGGAAAATACCATGTAGTAGGTAGGTATGGTGGACACAAATGGCATAGTGGTTGGCTCAAGTATTTGGATGCATGAGAAGTATTCCCTCTCGATACAAGGTTTAGGCTAGCAAGGCTTATTTGAAACAAACACAAGGATGAACTGGTGCAGCAAAACTCACATAAAGGACATATCACAAGCATTATAAGACTATACATCGTCTTCCTTGTCATTCAAACACCTTACTAGAAATTATCTAGACCTTAGAGAGACCAATTATGCAAACCAAATTTTAGCATGCTCTATGTATTTCTTCATTAATGGGTGCAAAGTATATGATGCAAGAGCTTAAACATGAGCACAAAAATTGCCAAGTATCACATTACCCAAGACATTTATAGCAATTACTACATGTATCATTTTCCAATTCCAACCATATAACAATTTAACGAAGAGGAAACTTCGCCATGAATATTATGAGCTAAGAACACATGTGTTCATACGAACCAGCGGAGCGTGTCTCTCTCCCACACAAGCATGATGTAATCCAATTTATTCGAACAAAAACAAAAACAAAAGCACACAAACAGACGCTCCAAGAAAAAGCACATAAGATGTGATGGAATAAAAATATAGTTTCGGGGGAGGAACCCGATAATGTTGTCGATGAAGAAGGGGATGCCTTGGGCATCCCCAAGCTTAGACGCTTGAGTCTTCTTGATATATGCAGGGGTGAACCACCGGGTGCATCCCCAAGCTTAGAGCTTTCACTCTCCTTGATCATAGTATATCATCCTCCTCTCTTGACCCTTGAAAACTTCCTCCACACCAAACTCGAAACAACTCATTAGAGGGTTAGTGCACAATATAAATTGACATATTCAGAGGTGACACAATCATTCTTAACACTTTTGGACATTGCATAATGCTACTGGACATTAATGGATCAAAGAAATTCATCCAACATAGAGAAAGAGGCAATGCGAAATAAAAGGCAGAATCTGTCAAAACAGAACAGTTCGTATTGACGAATTTTAAAATGGCACCAGACTTGCTCAAATGAAAATGCTCAAATTGAATGAAAGTTGCGTACATATCTGAGGATCATGCACGTAAATTGGCATAATTTTCTGAGTTACCTACAGAGAATTTTACCCAGATTCGTGACAGCAAAGAAATCTGTTTCTGCGCAGTAATCCAAATCTAGTACTTACTTTACTATCAAAGACTTTACTTGGCACAACAAAACACAAAACTAAGATAAGGAGAGGTTGCTACAGTAGTAAACAACTTCCAAGACACAAATATAAAACAAAGTACTGTAGCAAAATAACACATGGGTTATCTCCCAAGAAGTTCTTTCTTTATAGCCGTTAAGATGGGCTCAGCAGTATTAATGATGCACTCGCAAGAAATAGTAGTTGAAGCAAAAGAGAGCATCAAGAGGCAAATTCAAAACACATTTAAGTCTAACATGCTTCCTATGCATAGGAATCTTGTAAATAAACAAGTTCATGAAGAGCAAAGTAACAAGCATAGGAAGATAAAACAAGTGTAGCTTCAAAAATTTCAGCACATAGAGAGGTGTTTTAGTAACATGAAAATTTCTACAACCATATTTTCCTCTCTCATAATAGCTTTCAGTAGCATCATGAGCAAACTCAACAATATAACTATCACATAAAGCATTATTATCATGAGTCTCATGCATAAAATTATTACTCTCCACATAAGCATAATCAATTTTATTAGTTGTAGTGGGAGCAAATTCAACAAAGTAGCTATCATTATTATTCTCATCAAGTGTAGGAGGCATAGTATAATCACAACAAAATTTACTCTCAGCAGTAAGTGGCATCAAAAGACCACTATCATTATAATCATCAGAAATAGGAGGCAAAGTATCATCAAAGAAAATTTTCTCCTCAATGCTTGGGGGACTAAAAATATCATGAAAACCAGCTTCCCCAAGCTTAGAACTTTCTATATTATTGTCAACAATGGTGTTCAAAGCGTTCATACTAATATTACTACCAGCATGCAAAGAAGATTTCATAGGTTTTTTAATTTTCGCATCAAACAATCCATGTTTTAAATCAGGAAATAGAATAAGAAGCTCACTCTTGTACATTATGCCAAACTAGTGTAAACAAGAAACAACAAGATGCAATTGCAGGATCTAAAGGAAATAGCTTCGAGCACACACACGACGGCGCCGTAAAAATACTTTACCCGGGACCGTAGTATGAGAGCCTTTTTACCTTTCCTCCCCGGCAACGGCGCCAGAAAAGTGCTTGATGTCTACGGGAGCTTCTATTCTTGTAGACAGTGTTGGGCCTCTAAGAGCAGAGGTTTGTAGAACAGCGAGCAAGTTTCCCTTAAGTGGATACCCAAGGTTTATCGAACTCGGGGAGGAAGAGGTCAAAGATATCCCTCTCATGCAACCCCGCAACCACAAAACAAGAAGTCTCTTGTGTCCCCAACACACCTAATAGGTGCACTAGTTCGGCGAAGAGATAGTGAAATACAGGTGGTATGAATAAGTATGAGCAGTAGCAACGGTGCCAGAAAAGTGCTTGGCGTGTAGTTGATGGTGGTGGTATTGCAGCAGTAGTAACGCAGTAAAACAATAAACAAGCAGTAGTAACTCAGCAGTAGTAACGCAGTAGTAGTAAACAAGCAGTAGTAACTCAGCAGTATTTAGGAACAAGGCCTAGGGATTACACTTTCACTAGTGGACACTCTCAACATTGATCACATAACAGAACGGATAAATGCATACTCTACACTTTTGTTGGATGATGAACACATTGCGTAGGATTACACGAACCCTCAATGCCGGAGTTAACAAGCTCCACAATAATGCTCATGTTTAAGTAACCTTTAGTGTAAGATAGATCAACGCTACTAAACCAAGTACTAGCATAGCATGCACACTCGTCACCTTCATGCATATGTAGGAGGAATAGATCACATCAATATTATCATAGCAATAGTTAACTCCATAATCTACAAGAGATCATGATCATAGCATAAACCAAGTACTAACACGGTGCACGCACTGTCACCTTTGCACACATGCAGGGGGAATAAACTACTTTAATAACAAATCACTAGAGTAGCACATAGATAGTAGTGATACAAACATGCTGCAATCATAAAGAGATATAAATAAGCACCTCACTATGCCATTCAACAGAGTGAATAAGTATTCCGTGAAATCTAGCCTAAGAGACCCACACGGTGCACACCATCGTCACCTTTACACACGTGGGACGAGGAGTCTCCGGAGATCACATAAGTAAAACTCACTTGACTAGCATAATGACATCTAGATTACAAGCATCATCATATGAATCTCAATCATGTAAGGCAGCTCATGAGATTATTGTATTGAAACACATAGGAGAGAGATGAACCACATAGCTACCGAGTACAGCCCCGAGCCTCGATGGAGAACTACTCCCTCCTCATGGGAGCAGCAGCGGTGATGAAGATGGCGGTGGAGATGGCAGCGGTGTCGATGGAGAAGCCTTCCGGGGGCACTTCCCCGCTCCGGCAGGGTGCCGGAACAGAGATCCTGTCCCCCGGATCTTGGCTTCGCGATGGCGGCGGCTGCGGCGGGTTTCGTGGGTTTCGTCAATTGGTATCGGGTTTTCGATCCAGGGGCTTTATATAGGCGAAGAGGCGGCGCAGGAAGGTCGAAGGGGGGTCCACACCCTAGGGGGGCGCGCCCCCCCCCCTTGGCCGCGCCGGGGTAGGGTTTGGTGGCCCTGTGGCCCCCCTCTGACCCCTCTGGTGTGTTCTGGATGCTTCCGGGGATTCTAAGATCTTTGGCGTTGATTTCGTCCGATTCCGAGAATATTTCGTTACTAGGATTTCTGAAACCAAAAACAGCGAGAAAACGAGGAGCGGCACTTCGGCATCTTGTTAATAGGTTAGTTCCAGAAAATGCACGAATATGACATAAAGTGTGCATATAACATGTAGATAACATCAATAATGTGGCATGGAACACAAGAAATTATCGATACGTTGGAGACGTATCACCTACCCAATCAATCTTGCTCATACTTTGAGGACTGGTGGAGGAGTCCCCGATCTATCGGTCTACCGAGAGAAATTTCACCAATTCGTGGTAGTCCTTAGTGGATCTTGGTGGTAGGGTTCCTATGGTGGGATCTTGGAAGAAGTGCACCTATGGAGGCTAGCTTGCTATTGTGATAGCCCCATAGGTTTTTGGGAGCCTCCTAGTGTTGTGGAGCTCGCCCCAACCTTGTGAAGGAATCACCGCCTCGACCGGTGCCATAGTGGAGAAGGGGGAGCACCTTCGTGGAGCTCTCTCGAGGAAGAAGGTGAGGCCTTCCTTCGTGGTGTGGCCGCCTAGCCTCTTGTGTGAGTCTAGCACCTCCTCAACGCAGACGTACTCCCTTTTGTGGGAGGAACTGCGGGAAATAAACCTCGCCTCGTCTCCGCGCCCTCTGGTTGTCCCGCTCCTTACTCTTACTATCTTGTTTGGTTCCTTTACTTGTTGCACTTGTCTAGGATCATACTAGGATCACCTTGAGCATCAAAGCTATCATATTTACTTCCGTTGCACTAAAAATTGAAAAAGGCTAAAACTTGGCGTAGCGTCCATTCACCCCCTCTTGTTCGCTACGATCCATTCACCTTCTGCAAAAGACACATGGGGCTCAACCGGTATTACCGGTACCGGTACCATCAAGGTATCGACATGGTCTCTGGGAGCCCCTGACCCCCTGCCCGGTACCATTGCGGTACTAAGGCGGAAGTACCGCCATGTTTGCATGACCGGTACCTTACCGGTACCTGGGCGGTACTACCGCGTTTCACCATTGCCGGTGACTCAAGCGGTAGTGCCAGTTTAGGTATCGTCAAGGTACCGACATGCTCTCTGCAAGCTTTTTCCAAAAGGCGGTATTGCCAGCGGTACCTCGACCAGTACTACCGATCCTGTGAGGGAGCAGTAGTACCGCCGCGAGGTTACATGCTGACGTGTACCTGGTGCTGAAGGCGGTAGCGGTACTACCGCTCTCAGCACCGGTACTACCGGTTTTCCTAAACCAGGTTTCTTTTATTCACCTCTCCAACCACATCGTCTCGCGATACACACACAAAGCCAGAAAACCTATCAACTACTAACTTGAGTCTTCCGATCCTGAGGTGTTCAACGAGAACACCTTGCACCTACAAATGTTCAAGACAACTATGCACACGGTGAAATATATTTGAGTGTTGTTATCAAACACACAAACCACTTATGAAGAGACCTTGCTCTTTCAATCTCCCCCTTTTGGTGTTTGATGACAACACAATAATTTGCAATATAGCACAAGATACTATGATACGATTTGAGATTTGCAAAATATATACGGAGCTTCCCCTAGATGTGTGCGTAATCGAAATATGCATTTGAATACAAATGCAGATCATCCTAGGAGCACAACTCCCCCTAGATTTTACAAACCAAGCACATATGCAACAACGGATATATGATATTATATATAGCATAGGCACAACTTGAGGCAACACAATTAGATACAAAGAGTTTGGGTGCATCAACCATACCTTTGCCTTGAGAAAACCCAAACTCCAATACTTTTGCCTCCATTGAGATGATATGTCCAATAGATATGAATACCGAAATCCAATATTTAGGCATACCATAATAATTCTTATTACAAACAGGGGGCGGGCCCACGGATAAAAGAGTCTCAAATACGAATAAAGTTTGTAATAACTAGGGATAAAGGTGATGCCAAGGCCAAAAAGACCAAAACGAAGCACCAAGCTCTTGGCATCCCCATGCAAATTCCTGTTCCCAATAGAACAACTTCTCCCTCTTTGGCACCGGAACACCAAAAAATGAGAAGAAGCATGCTAACGGCCCAAAAGGATCACTCGTCATGTTCATCATCGTCATCATCCTCATCATTCTCGTCCTCATTCTCCTCATCCTCATCCTCATCCTCATCATCATCATCCTCATACTCCTCTCCACCGTAGCCTTCCTCTTCACCTTTGTCTTCATCTTCCTCCTCATCATGACCTTGAGCTTGAGTGCTTTCAGGGATGGAGTGTTCGGAGCTAGTCCACTTGTTCTTAGACTTTCATTCCTCGAGAGGGGTGATGATGTTCTCGGAGCCATCGGAGACGGTGAGACCCATGTGGACCATCATGGCCTTTTGGCGTTGGCGAATCTTTTTTTTTTGCTCATGCCCATAGTACATCTGATCTTGGAGGTCCTCCTTGAAGCAAAAGGACTTCTTGAAGCAAACCAACTCTTTGTCTTGGAGGAAGGGGACAAGTAGAAGGGTCAAGCAGCAAGAAGGTGGTGGGGAATCCCACCAATTATGTACTACACGCCGCCCTAAGAAATGTATGGCATTCAACAGTTATGTGTGTAGCTTGACCTAAGATTAATTAAGAACATAATGCGCGTATATAACAAACAACTAAGTGTGTGTCATTTTATAAACTAGCCATCACCCGGAAGGTTAGTCACACCAGCCGAAGCCGGTCAATGGTGTAGATCGATGATTCGACGACAATAGATTAAAAAGGGTTTCACGCGAAAAGGATGAGAGAGAGAGAAAGAGGTATGGAATCCTGCTAGCTAGTTTAGTGCACCGTGATATAGATATATTATCATGCATGTAGTAATTAATGCAATCTCATTATTTTTACCAATTTGTGTAGTAGCTAATTGCGAATTTTTGTACAACATTGTTAGGGTAGTTCCTTAATGGTTTTTCTTTGTTGTCTTAGCTAGCTAGATGGCGGGGCCCCCATTATGAAATATTTGGAACTACTACATTGTGTACCTCTTGTTATATTGAACACTGTAGCTGAATTCACTATGCAATGTTCCAAATTTGGCAGCCAAATTGAGCAGCCAGCCGACGGTGGTGACCCGGAGTAGTAGCTCACAAAGCAACCATTTATTATAGGCTATCAAAATAATTTTCTTCCTCGGCTCCGATCCACCTCTCTCCATTAATTTCACTCCTTCTTTTAACGCTTTTTCAAAATTTCATTTTTTTCATATCCTTATTGCCTCGATACAGTCCTTCCTCAGCTACTCCGAGAAGAGGTATTGACCCGTAAACATAGGCCCGATCGTGGTAGTTTTACGTAGTTTACTCGTTGCTTGGGGAGGTCAAAATCTAGGATTAAGGAGTTTAACCTTCAAGTTATATTGTAATACTTAATTTACTTCTCTAAATTATGTCAAACTTCCCCAATTTAGGTCTGTCATATTATTGAATAACTAGCTATTTTTTTAAAGTTTGCCAATTTCATCAAATTTGCTGGAATGTAAGACAAAATGATTACCTTTAGACCCGAAGTCAATTATTTCCGAACTTTCCAAGATTAGCTAGTTCATTTTTTTAAGTTCCTTCCTTCCATGTTGGTCACATCTCTTAAATGTGATAAATATTTTAAACCTAAACTGTATCACTGACGTGTGGGCCATTCGATGTTAGAATTTGCTGCCCCCACCCCCACAACCACACCCTACATAGGAAGAAACACACACCTGGAAGGGGGTGTCGTAGTAGATACTTTCTCCACCTACGTGCCCAGCTTAGTTGTTACAGTTCTTCTCCGCTCACACCTGGTGCGAAAGAGCTCGGGAAAGAAGGTTCGGTGCTATCGGCTTAGGTTCATCGTTCTAGCGCTTTCTGCCACGCCCTTCCGCGCCATGTCTTCCAAGGGAGAGCTCGGAGAGGAAGGTGCGGTGCCATCGGCTTTGGTTCCACGTTCCAGTGCTTCTTCCCCCACACCCTTCCGCGCCAAGTCTACCAAGGGAGATCTCAGAGAAGAAGGTGAAGTGTCATCGCCTCAGGTTCTTCCTTCTAGAGCTTCTTCCCCCACACCGTTCAGTGCCATGTCTGCCAAGTGAGAGCTCGGAGAAGAAGGTGAGGTGCCATTGCCTCAGGTTCTTCCTTCCAGAGCTTCTTCCCCGACACCCTTCAGCGGCATGTCTGCCAAATGACATGCCTGCCAAGGGAGAGCTCAGAGAGGAAGGTTTACTGTCGTCCCCGCCTCTGCCCCGTAAGAGGATCAAGAGTCACTACAAGAAAAACCATCCATAGAGATATTTTACTAGAGGCACTTCCTACTTTGCCTCATTAAAAATCACATTGAGACACTTTGCATATTGTAGTGGCACTTTTTGAGACACTTCTGAAATTGTCTCAAATGTAGGGACATTAGTAGATACATTTCTGTAAGGTATTGCAATTTTCATTCTATAGACAACTTATGAGACACTCCAAAAGTGTCACAAATAAGTTATCAAGAGGCAATCCATGAGACACTTGATTATATGTCTTTACTTTTCCTTTAGAGGCAATGTTTGAGGCATTTTGCTTGTTCTCTAGAGACATTTGTTCTATGTTTGGGCCATGGTGGGCAATACTAATTATAAATTTGTTCCAAGTATTAACATATACTTGTGAAAGGGTGAGATGGTTAATGGATTAAGTCTTAATCATTAAGGTCATGAGTTCAAGTATTGCTTTTCACATGGTTTCTTCACATTTATTTACACTAGAGACACAATATAATTCCTATTTTATGTCTTCTAAAATGTAAAGACATTATTACTATTGTCCTTAGCACGTAGAGACACCGCCCGTAGTGACACTTTTGAGACAATATGGAAAGTGCCTCTATAACTATGTAAGAGCAATTTAAGTGTCTCTACTGGACCAAAATAGTGTCTCTACATGCCAATTCTCTTGTAGTGAGTCTGGAGACCAAGGTTACTTCGACTCGCATGCTTTCCCTTTTTATGCTTTATTACAACAGATGGCACTTGGATTAATATATATGTCGAGGGTACTCCTCGGCAATGCCCTCCGTATGGGGCTTAGGGTTGATGGAATCCTGTAGGCTGACACGAGATATCGGTTATCAAACAAGCGGGGAGAGCGATTTACCTAAGTTTGGGACCCTCAATGAGGTAAAACCCTTACGTCCTGCCTGTCTGATCTTGATTGTGAAAATATCAAATTACAATGTGGTGCCGAAGGTTTCGGCTATGATCTCGTCGAGAGACTAAGTTCTGTAATAACCTAGCCCTAGACTTGCGGTGGCTAAGATTACTATGATTGCGTCTATCCCTCGGCAGCCCCTCTCCTGGCCCTTATATTGGGAGCCAGGTCTCGAGAGATCTGTCCGGGTACGACTAGGTTACAGAGAGCCTTAGATCTAAACTTTCCTTGTATTCTTCGTCTTCTTGCCTTGTGCCTCAAGAATTCTTCTTAGGAACCGACGTAGTGGCCCACCTGGCCATCGAGTGCCTTCATGGGCCCCTAGTTGGGCCGCAAGAGGTAGTGCAACATTAGTTACCCGAAGGGTAATGCCCACATCAGTAGCCACTGAGTGACTGGCCGAAGATACTTCGGGAAGGGACTAAAGCATGCCTTCTGTCGAATGTTCGCCTCAACTGATAAATCTTGACCTCCTCGTAACAGTAGCGTCTTCTTTTATCGGGTGCGCGTTCAACGCTCCCTGATGGGAGTAGCCCCCGGGTCTATGTACGGATGCTTGCAACCGTGCGTAGACTCAAGTTGTACTACTCGAATGTTTTCTTCTGCTGAAGCTTTCTTCAAATTTCCAAGATCATCCGATATATTTATATTGGGACTTTTAATATTTTCAAGCAAGGTTTAGTACGTAAAGGATATCGAGTAACGTGCCCAGCTTTGCCGGTTAACTGCCGATGGCAAAACAACGCTACTCTACACAGAATCAAGTCCCCGGGCATGATTCTGGACCGCGCAGGAATCTTCTAGTTCAAAAAATTTATCGGGTGTGCACTCAGCACTCCCGATGGGAGTAGCCCCCGAGTCTGGGCGCGGATGCTTGCAACAGAGTGCAGACTCAGTCCAAACCACTCAAATATTCCAATCTTTCTTCAGATACTTCTGATGCAATCTTTCTTGTAAAAAGTCTTCGAGCCCAAATTCTATAGGGTGCGCGTCCAGCGCTCTCGATGGGAGTAGCCCCCGAGTCTAGGCACGGATGCTTGCACACGTGTGTAGACTCAAGCCGATCCACTCGATAGTTTTTGATTTCATTCGGATGCTTCATGCGGAGTCGATGCCTCTCATGACATCATTGATGACGTAGCCACTGCTACAGTTAGATTGACAAGACATGACCTGAGGGGCCCACCCTACTTCTGTGCGGTCAGTTAGGAAATGACTAGTGCTTGTGCATTGACCGAGGTGCCTCCTCCATTTCCGCGCGTAGTGGGAGTAATGGGCCGCCGGTTTCATTTTCTTACTTGGACGACACATGTATGATTGGATCCTCGTCCACCTCCCCACGATTGCTGGAGTTAGGGCCACGATTCCCCAACAGTCCTCGCTATAAATAAAGAACCTTTCACCATTTTCACTTTTTACGCCTCCACACTACTCGTCTTCCTCCTCAGTTTCCTCTCTCGCCATTGTTCCTGCTTTCAAGGACTCAAGCACCATGGGCAAGAAGAAGGGAACCGCTGAACCAGGTGCTTCCTCGGGCGCTGGCAAGGTCAACCGTGATTGGTGCGCCTCCACCATCTCCAATCACGATGTGAACAGGCTGCGCGCTCGGCTTCATTTCATCTGCCGATTCTAACATCCGCCTTCCAGGTATCCTCTCGCCCAAAGCCTCCTAAAGGCTTTACTGTTATGTTCGTTGCCTTCTTGTTTCGTGGGCTTTATCTCCCTGCCCACGAATTCCTTCGTTCCCTTCTTTTCTTCTACGGGATCCAGCTCTGGCAGCTGACCCCTAATTCCATTCTTCATCTTTCCATCTTCATCACTTTGTGCGAGGCCTTCCTTGGCATCGACCCCCATTGGTGCTTGTGCAGGAAGATCTTCTACGTCAAACGCCACAACGGCAATGACGGTCCCCCCGTTGTTGGCGGTGTCGGTTTTATTGTTAGAAAAGAGGTTAGTTACCTCGACTACCCGATGAAAGAATCAGTCCAGGGCTGGCGACAGAAATGGTTCAATCTATGAGACATTCCAGCATCTGGACGACGCTCCAACTTGCCTTTGTTTGAAGATGTCTCAGTGGCTACGCCAAAGAAATCCTGGCGGAATACCTTGACTGCCGAAGAAAGCGCCATAGCCGATCAATTGTACGAAAAGGTCCTAGACCTAAAGAATGCAGAGGGTCTGACAATGTGCGGTACCGAGGTGGTCTCGGTATTTGTAAAGCGTCGGGTGCAACCATTGATGTCTCGGCCTCATCAGCTATGGATGTACACCGGCAAAGATGATAAGTCGAGGGTCAGCTTAGTCGACCTGTCGGACGAAGAACTCCGTGATGAGGTGCGGCGCTTTACTCGTTTCAGCCAGAAGGACAATATTGTCCTGACTTCGGGCCACCCTCCATTTGATATCAAACATCTTCCAGCCGAGGTAATTTTATTCGCATTTGCTTCGAGTGTTGTTTCTATTTCTTCATCCAAACTTTTAATAACTTCTTTATCTGTCGACAGGCTTCCACCATTGCTCAGTGTTATCCTCCTACACCCGAAAGTGGGGTAGAGCCAGAGGATGATGACGATGATTCGGAGGAAACCGAAGATAGGTAGAATGTTCTCGAGGACAGCGACGTCCAAGGAGACGAAGTCCCCGAAGAAGATGCTTGCACTAGGGCTATGCGGCGCAGGAGGATCAACGAAGACTTGATGAAAACTGCTGAATCGAGTCCTAGCGGACAATATGATGATGCCGATGAAACCGTGTCGCCTCCCCCAGCTGCAAAGAGCTCGATAGGCCTCTTCGCTGCCGAAGATGACTTGGATCTGTGAGTCTCCACTTTTTCCTTTATAGCCAGTTTCCTTTAATTCGTCTAATACGTGTTCTTGTTTTCAAGAACCTCTGATGATGACGATGAAGTCCATCTTGCAAAGAGGGCTAAATTATTTTCTGGAAGAACCGATTCAGCTAAGGAGTCGAATCCTTCGCCTGTTGATCCAACGCCACCGCCAAGGATGGCTATGTCGAAGGTTCCTGTGTCGAAGGTTAACCCTTCTGCCGGCGCCTCCGTTCTCCTAGCTGCTCATGATCATGTGAGTAAACCGTTAAGTTCGATATTCTTCTATGATTGATTTTTGGATTTAAGCATTTAACCAAGGTTCATTTATCATGCAATCCATCACAACTCTCCGTCTTCTTCTTGTAGCCGAATTTTGCCACAGTTGACACTGTGGCAGATTTCGCTGATCAATTTACCCGCTTAGAATCGGAAAACGCTCAGCTTCTAAAGCCATCAAGACTTCGGCTGATTAAGTGTTGGAAGCCAACAAGCTTACATCCGACGTTCAGAACGAGAACAACCTGCTGAAAGATGAGCTGAAGAAGCTGAAGAAGAAAATGAAAGACGAACAAGAGGCCAAACGCGAAGCTGCCATCGCAGCCGATGAAAAAGAAGGCGCTCTCCGAGAATCCATCACGAACTTGCTGAGTAAGTTTCTTTTTGCTTAGCGCACGGTGTTTTTCTAATACTGTCTTCTGGATTGCTTATTCGCGATTTTTCCAGATGCTGTCGATATGCCTATCAACCGTGCCCGCAAGCTTCGGGATAATTCAATGTCTGACGCCCTTTCATTTGCCACTGACTCCAATAACCAAGTCCAAGGTCTTTTGCAAAAAACCAAGGCGGCTTTGTCGAAGTTATTCTCGATGATGTTCCCGAAGGTGAGCCAAAACAAGACCCTTGGCGAGATGGCAGACACTTTCTTCATCGAGTCTTCTGAAGCTATAGAGGTACTTAAGCGACGCTCCCGTCTGTTCGGGGCGGTTCTTACTTTCCAACTGTTGATGGGGCACGGGCTAGGTTCCGATTAGGAAAAGTTGTCCAAGGCATTGCCTGTAGATGCCAACAAATGCCTAGTCAGCCTTGAACCTTTCAAACAGTCGGCAGTGATATGCGCTAACCAACTCCTCAAGTTAGTTGATGAAGAGAAGACCAAAGCTGCAGCTAAGGCTGCACCTGATTCATCATCGGCTCAACCTTGAAATGAATCTTGTTCCATTATTGTAATCAAACCTGATACAGTCTAGTCTAGCTCTGTTTCATACTGGCTCTATTGTCAGTACCAATAATCTTTTGGATGTAATATATGTGCTCCCGATGGGAGTTTTTATTCATGCTTTCCTTAGTTGAAAATTGTGCTGCAGATTCCTTCAACTTCTTCCCGTGCTGATCCTTCTTTGAATTCTTCGGCTAGTGATGAATCTGAACTTGTTCGTCGTTTGCGCGATCAAATATCTCGATTGAACAAAGACATAGCCAACCTTCACGCTATGGCAGCATTGGTGAAAAGGAAAAGCGAGATTGCTACCACAATCGAGCAGCATGTTGTAGATCGCCTCCGTGTTGCTACTGAAAGCTTAAGCTGTAAGTATCTGACCACATTTTGATTTCTATTGACTTATTTGCTAAGTAATCTTCTGCTGACTAGCTTTTGTACTTCAACAGTCGTGGCTTTCGATGAATCAGAAGAGAATAGGAGAATCCACGAAAAGATCGAAGTGATGACCGATGTTGCTCACCCGAAACATGAATTGTGGTCCAATCGCTCGAAAGCCGTAGCCATGGCCAAGTTTGAGCATCGAGCGGAAAAGGTGCATTATTACTTTGACAAGTACAATGCTCATCTCTCGATGGTATGGAAAACTATGTTTCCATTAGATCAAGCACCCGAGACGTTATCTGCTTTATTCAACCGATTCAAGACTCCAAAAAGAATTTGGTTGCTGGTGCGGAAGGAACTTCTTGCCAGGGCCGAACTTGCACTTGCTTCAGTTTTAGCATGCCACCCGACCTTAAATTTGGAGGTCATAGCAAATGCCAATAGAAGATTAGACCAATATTACTCCATAGCCAAACATCCTGCGTATATTATTATCTCCCGGATGGAAACAGGAATCGAAAGAGATTTGAAGGCTCGAGAAGATCAAGAAGCCCTGCCATGAAGTTATGTATATATATTTTATATGATGACCTTGCACTGCAAGGAGTAATCCTGTATGTACTTTGATGTGCGTTTTTATAGATCATTTGTCTGATTGAACTTGTTAGTTCGATTAGAAAGTTTTTGTCGAGAGCAGCTGAGTGATCAAGTCAGCCTACTCACCCGACGACTCTGTTGTAATTGCATTATTTGCAGAGTCGATATGTAAGTTCCGTAAGAGCGACACCCATCGAGTGAACGAGGGATTTAGGCGCTTTATGTATTTGGCTTCATCACACGGTGCACTGGTATGAGCCTTTTTATAAGTAATAGTATTTCCATCGACTGCAGCACTCGCGAATTATCTCGAGGCTTGGATGGTTTATTGCGTATCGATAACCATAGCTCCCGATGGAAGTATTAATTAATCATCGATACTGTAATGATTCCTTGCAGTCCTCGAATATTATCGAGCTGGCTGCGTAATACGCAACTTTAGCCGAAGCTCCCGATGGGAGTAGTAGCCAATAAAAGAGAGCCCGAACAATCGTTCAAGTCATAAACTTTAATTAATAAAGATGGAAGACCAACCAAGAATTTTATTTATAATATATGATAGGCCAGGAAGCCGTCGTGTAGAAAATAAAAAATAGGTAAATCCTAGGCGTAGAATCGTCGCAATGGATTTTCAACGTCCTCGCCTGAAGCGGGATTCTTGAGACGATAAGCTCCTCCCGGTATCACTTTAATGATTATGAACGGTCCTTCCCATGGAGATTCGAGTTTCAAGGGTCTCTCTTGCTTTAATCGTAATACCATGTCGCCGATGCTGAAGCTTCGATTACAGACTCGTCGGCTGTAGTAATTTCGTAGCGCCTGCTGATACACTGTTGTTCTTGCTAAGGCGGTGTCTCGAGCTTCATCGAGGAGGTCAACAACATCTTGTAGTGCATGGATGGAATTTGTTTCTGTGTATGCAGTCACCCGAGGAGCTTCAAAACGAACATCGGCTGGTAGAACTGCTTCGGCTCCATAAACGAGGAAGAATGGAGTATACTGAGTTGACCTATTTGGTGTAGTTCGCAAGCTCCAAAGTACAGATGGTAACTCTTCGACCCACGCTCCAGCTGCGCCCGTGAGACGTTTTTTAATACCATCGCATACTAAGCCATTGATTCTTTCGACTTGACCATTGGTTTGAGGGTGTGCAACTGAAGAAAATTTGAGTTTGATGCCACCGTCATCACAGAATTTGCGAAACTCCTTGGAATCAAAATTAGTTCCATTGTCTGTAACGATGTTGTGAGGCATACCAAAGCGAAAAGTTATTCCCTGAAAGAATTGGACATCAGTTTTAGCTTTTTGATCTCTGACTGGTACAACTTCGATCCACTTAGTTAAATTATCGACTGCGACCAACAGATATGTGTGCCCCCTAGGCGATGATCTCGGCAATGGGCCAACTTGATCGAGTCCCCATTGCGCAAAAGGCCAAGCCAGAGGTATGGTCATTAAATCCGTTGCAGGAGTGTGCGGCTTTGGCGCAAAACGTTGGCAAGGATCACACTTCCGTACTAGATCTCGAGCGTCAGACACTGCTGTTGGCCAATAAAATCCTGCTCTGAAAGCTTTGGCTACAAGGGCCCTACTACTTGCATGATGGCCACAAGTTCCTTCATGTATCTCACGTAGTAGAGCTTTTCCGTCGGCAATGGCAATGCACCTTTGAAAGATACCAGAGATGATGCGCTTATAAAGTTCACCGTCCACAATGGTAAAGGCCTTAGACCGCCTCACAATACGCTTTGCCTCCGCCGGATCCTCCGGCAGCCTTTGTTCTATTAGGTATGCTAGAAAAGGCTCAGTCCAAAGGGGCTCAAGAAGAAGGACCTGCTTTGTAGGTTGCAACGTAGAACCTTCGACGTCTTCTTGGGGTTTAGTTTCTGAACCATCAGTCAATACTTCCGGAGGTGCCGAAACTTTTTCCTTAATCGATTGCTGAGCAATGACTTCATAGAAAACTCCATCTGGAATAGGGGAACATGTGGACCTTATGTTTGCCAGGGCGTCGGCTTCCTCATTGCTGGCTCTGCCGATGTGTTTTAGCTCACACCCTTCAAATTTGGCTTCCATATTCTGGTATATTTCACGGTAGGTGATGACCCACAAGTATAGGGGGTGTATCGTAGTACTTTCGATAAATAAGAGTGTCGAACCCAATGAGGAGCAGAAGGTGTTGACAAGTAGTTTCGATGAAGGATTCACTGTAAATGCTCACAGACAAGTATTCAGGGGGTTTTGATATAACAGATGAATAAAGTACAAGTAAGTAAAGTGCGAGAGAAATAATTGTAGCGAGTGGCCCAGTCCTTTTTAGCACAAAGGACAAGCCGGTTTGTTTACTTATAATTACCAAACGTTCTTGAGGACACACGGGAATTTAGTCTAGTGCTTTCGCTTCATATAGCTGATTAATCTTCATTGTTTTGATAAGTGTTGTGTGGGTGAACCTATGCTAATGTACCGCCCTTCCTGGGACTAATACATACTTGTGATTATACCCCTTGCAAGCATCCGCAACTACAAGAAAGTAATTAAGATAAATCTAACCACAGCCTTAAACTCGAGATCCTCGCTATCCCTCCTGCATCGATATACCAACGGGGGTTTAGGTTTCGTCACTCCGGCAACCCCGCAATTGGCAAACGAATACAAGATGCATTCCCTAGGCCCATAAATGGTGAAGTGTCATGTAGTCGACGTTCACACGGCACCACTAGAAGAATAACACCACAACTTAAATATCACAACATTGAATACTAACCAACATAATTCACTACTAACATTTAGACTTCACCCATGTCCTCAAGAACTAAACGAACTACTCACGAGACATCATATGGAACATGATCAGAGGTGATATGATGACGAATAACAATCTGAACATAAACCTTGGTTCAATAGTTTCACTCAATAGCATCAATAACAAGTAGAAATCAACACCGGGAGAGTTTCCCCTATCAAACAATCAAGATCAAACCCAAATTGTTACAGCGGTGACGAGGTGCAGCTGTGGAGATGGTGGTGATGATGATGAAGATGATGATGAAGATGATGGAGATGATGTCCAGCTCGATGACGAAGACGATGGCATCGATTTCCCCCTCCGGGAGGGAATCTCCCCGGCGGATTTCAGCCTGCCGGAGAGCTCTTTTCTTTCTGGTGTTCTCCACCCCGCGGAGGCGGCTGTGACTCTTCGCGACTATCCTCGCGGGGCTTAGGTTTTCGGGACGAAGATGTACGCGAAGAAAAGGAGGCAAGAGGGGCTGTGGGCCCCCTCCTCACTGAAGGCGGCGCGGCCAGGCCTTGGGCCGCGCCGGCCTATGAGGTGGGCCCACCTCGGGTCCCCTCGGCTCCCCCTTCTGGCTCCCTTCGTCTTCTGGAAAAATAGGATTTTTCATATAATTTCCGTCAACTGTTGATCTTCCGAAATATTGCATTCTGACGGTGCTTTTTCCAGCAGAATCCTGACTCCGGTGCGCGATCCTCCAATAATCATGAAACATGCAAAATAGATGAAATAACATAAGTATCATCTCCAAATATGAAATATATCAATGAATAACAGCAAATTATGATATAAAATAGTGAGGCAAAATGGACGTATCAACTCCCCCAAGCTTAGACTTCGCTTGTCCCCAAGCGAAACCGAACTCCAGTAAACAAGACCACATGTTTATGGAGTGAAGAGTCGATAAATAAAATACGGACAAGAAGCATCATATTCATTCACACAAGACATTCTAGTGAACAACTTCCTCATATAATTCAACTTGAAACAAGTAGAAGGAAATCACAAATAAAGGTGCATAGGAAATCATAATTGGTGATGGCAAACTTTGTTCTTGGTCAGAGAACGAGTTAACGAAGTTATACTTATCTATTGAGTAGCGCTCTTCATATTAAAGCTTATAATAAACTTGCATACTCAATCATAGTAATTTCCTCATAATCATTGATAACTTTCAAAGCTGTATTCATTCAGATAAAACTTGTACTAAACAAGGAAGAGTAAAAGACATGATGAAATAGATCACAATATAAATGGTTTGATCACAACAACTCAAATGCTTGCTTTAGATGGAGGGAAATAGGTCTACTGACTCAACATAAAGTAAAAGACAGGCCCTTCGCAGAGGGAAGCAGGGATTAAATCATGTGCTAGAGCTTTTTCAGTTTTTGAAATCATATAGAGAGCATAAAAGTAAAGTTTTGAGAGGTGTTTGTTGTTGTCAACGAATGGTAGTGGGTACTCTAACCCCCTTGCCAAACAGACTTCCAAAGAGCGGCTCCCATGAAGGACGTTATCTCTACCAAAGAAGGTAGATCATCCCTCTTCTCTTTTGTTTACACATGTATTTTAGTTTTATTTATAGATGACACTCCTCCCAACCTTTTGCTTTCACAAGCCATGGCTAACCGAATCCTCGGGTGCCTTCCAACATTTCACATACCATGGAGGAGTGTCTGTTGCAAAATTAATTTGCTTACTGATAAATCAGGGCAAAACATGTGAAAAGAATTATTAATGAAAGTTAATTAATTGGGGTTGGGCACCCCGTTTCCAGCTCTTTTTGCAAAATTATTGGATAAGCGGATGTGCCACTAGTCCATTGGTGAAAGTCTGCCCAACAAGATTGAAAGATAAAACACCACATACTTCCTCATGAGCTATAAAACATCGACACAAATAAGGAATAATAAAGTTTTGAATTGTTTAAAGGTAGCACATGAAGTATTTACTTGGAATGGCAGAAAAATACCACATAGTAGGTAGTTATGGTGGACACTGATGGCATAGGTTTGGTTTAAGGGTTTGGATGCACGAGAAGTAATCCCTCTCGGTACAGGTCTTTGGCTAGCAAGGTTAATTAGCAAGCATAAGAGATGAGGGAAGCAAACAAATATACATGTGATAGAACCAATCATGCATCTTACTTGTAAGCACAAACAATTTTAACTTCAGAATACTAAGCTAGGAACTAACAAGAAAGATAATAACATATCTACATGTGTTTCCTCTTTTCTACTTAAACTCAAGGTGTTGTTGCTATTGACCAATACTAAGTTTGCCAAGACCAAATAGATTTACTCAATGCTCCCAAAGTGATACCAATACTAACAACAAGATCAATCATATAATAGAGATTGCAAACTAAAATAAGATGTGCAATATGTAAATGATAAGACTTCTCATTAATATTCCATAACGATAACTCACGCCAAGGGATACATAGATAACCAACTAAAGAGAGATACTTCCATACCGCAACACATCTCATATGATAACTTCCCTACTCATGATATGACACTACTTGAAAGTAAAAAGGTAAAAGATAGTGATGATGTGATACCGCGGCACTCCCCAAGCTTGGAACAAACCAAGGGGATGCCAATACCGATGAAGAATTACTCCTTCGGCGGTGGTGATGGTGAATTCCGGATAAGCTTCTCAACGAGCTCCTTTAGCTCATCAATCCTGTACGTGAGGTTGCGGATCATCTCTGAATTGTGCTCGACGCGGTTAAGAAGCATGTCCGACGGCGAGTCCCAACTCTTAGAGTTGTTTCCCCACTCTTCAGCTTCAGGCTTCATCCTTCCTTGACTTCTTCTTCCAACTCGGGGTCTTGAATATCTTCCTCCGAAGGCTCCTTGTCCTTGTTGTTGGAGACCATGGTGCTTCTGGATCAAAGACGGATCCTGGCAGAAACAGCTCGAAACAAAACACGTCGAGAAAACGATATACGGACCTCCAGGGGTCTGCGGGATTATATAGCGAAAATTTTCACGACGAAAGGAAAGTACCAGGTTGAACCAGAGTCGGAGAGGGGCAACGAGGGGCCCTCCTCACAGGACTGTCAACTTGGCCTTTTTCATATTTTCCAAAAGTTGCAAAAACATTGTTCGGAAAGTTAAACGCGGACTTTTTCTTACCAGAACTGTTACCTATTCAAAGTCGAACTCTGCAGGACTGTCAACTTGGCCTTTGATGAAGGCTTCCGGAGTTACTACTTGAATAACATCAACATCTTCATTATAAGAATCACCCGATATATAATGCTTGAGTCTTTGTCCATTACCCACTTGTGTGGCATTGCCTTGCAGAGAGCTAATTTTTATTGCTCCTGATCGATACACCTCATCAATGACATATGGTCCTTCCCATTTTGAGAGTAATTTCCCTGCAAAAAATCTGAGACGAGACCGATACAACAGGACTTTATCTCCAACATTAAATTCTCTTTTGATAATTCTTCTATCATGCCATTTCTTAACTTTCTCTTTAAAGAGTTTAGCATTTTCATATGCTTCACTTCTCCATTTATCTAGAGAACTTAATTGTAGCAATCTTTTCTTACCGGCAAGTTTAGGATCTTTATTTAGTTCTCTCACAGCCCAATAAGCTTTGTGCTCTAGTTCTAAAGGTAAATGGCAAGCTTTCCCATAAACCATTTTATACGGTGACATACCCATGGGATTTTTATAAGCAGTTCTATAAGCCCATAGTGCTTCCTTCAATTTAATAGCCCAGCTTCTTTCTAGATTTATTAACGAGTCTTTTGCAAGATAGATTTAATCTCTCTATTTGATAATTCTACTTGCCCACTAGTTTGAGGATGATAAGCGGAAGCAATTCTATGATTAATACCATATTTAGGAAGAGTTTTTCTAAAACCACCATGAATAAAATGAGAACCTCCATCAGTCATAATATATCTAGGAACTCCAAATCTAGGAAAACTAATATCTAAAAGCATTCTTAAAGAGGTCTCACCATCAGCACTTTTTGTAGGTATGGCTTCCACCCATTTAGTAACATAATCAACGGCGACAAGTATATGAGTGTTACCTTCTGAAGAAGGGAAAGGACCCATGAAGTCAAATCCCCAACAATCGAATGGTTCAATAACAAGAGTATAATTCATAGGCATTTCATTGCGTCTGGAGATATTACCAACCCTTTGACATTCATCACAAGATAGGATAAACTTTCTTGCATCTTTGAAGAGAGTTGGCCAATAAAAACCTGATTGTAGAACCTTTTGCGCGGTTCTATCTCCGACGTGATGTCCTCCATAAACACTACCATGACATTTACTCAATATCTCATGTTGTTCATATTCAGGAACACATCTTCGCAGAATACCATCCACTCCTTCTTTATATAAGTGTGGGTCATCCCAAAAATAATGCCTCAAGTCATAAAAGAATTTCCTCCTTGCTTGAGCTGAAAAGGTTGGAGGCAAGTACTTGGATACAATAAAGTTAGCATAATCGAGTGTACCAAGGACTATCTCGCGAGCTCACCTTTATTACAGCCAATTGTTCATTTGGAAAACTATC